>NW_005054456.1:1003689-1015774 GCF_000277835.1 Geospiza fortis
ACCGCTGGTTCCGCCGCGGCCCGGCGGGCACGGCCGAGCTCCTGAGCAGCGGGGCCGAGCTGGCCTGGCCCAGCCTGCGGCCCTCGGACAGCGGCACGTACTTCTGCGAGGCGCACAACAGGGCTGGCGCCGGCGCCGTGCAGCGCAGCGATGCCGTGCGCCTCACGGTCACAGGTGAGTGCCGGGCAGCGCAAATCCTCTGCCAAGGGCAAAGGAACCGCATCCTCCTGCCCTGCCCGGGAAGGAGGAAATGCCAAACGCCTTCAGCACTCTGACACAGCCCTGCCCGCTGCCTCCAGCCTGTGTCCTTCTGCATTTCCTCTGTTCAATTTCCTCCTCTTTGAGGAACTGCTCTTTTCTGATGCAAAAGAGGATTTCTACTTCAAACATTATTTATTTATTTATTTATTCCTCTGTGGGTTTTTTGAAGTTCTCCCTGCCTCTGTAATGCTGCCCACTTCAATTCAGCAAGTTTAGACAAGGAGTTGGGGCTTTATTTGGAGAAGCAGGAACGAGTGAGTGGTAATTCAGTGGCAGAACAAACCAAGCTGGCCTTTGCTCCCCACCACCAGCTGCGTGTCTCAGGGAGACACACTGCACTTCATTCCAGGCTCTGCCACCTCCAGGCTCTGCAGGACACGTTGGACTCAATGGCCTCAGAGAGCTTTTCCAGTCTAAACGATTCCATGATGGGTGCCTGGTGGAAAACCTGCAGCTCTCCTTGGCTGGTCACTGGATCAGCACAGCTGTGAAGCCCCTGATGGCAGAGCCAAGCACAGGCACCTCCCAGTGGCCTGGGAGAGAGGCAGAGCCTGCTGAGCTCCCAGGCACGGAGCTCTGCCTGAAGCCCTGCGTGCTTTTCCCAGCAGTCCCACGCTGGAGGGAGCAGCACAGGAACAGGGCTCAGTGCTGCAGCTGCTGCCCCACGCTGCTGGCACAGCATCCCCCTCCTGTCAGCTGGGAGGGGGCTGCTTCCTCCTGCTCCCACCCGTGGGGAATTCTGTACCACAGCAGCATCACCATGGTGGTCAAACCCCCGTGTGAGCCTCTCCTCCCCCTCACCTTGCAGCTGTGCCCACAACAGCAGCAGCCTTGCAGAGCAATGTGGGAACCACGGGGGGACACCACTTAACCAATGGTCAGCGTGAGCGCGGTGACAGCTGATGGCAGGGCTGGGGTGTTGGGGCAGTGTGCCACCGGTGCTTGGATGTGGTTTTATTGCTGGGGAACAGAGGCTTGGCACTACTGAACTGAAGTCCATATGCCTCCGTTTTTAACTCAAGTGTTTCTGAAAGTAGATCTTCCTTCCCTCAGTTTCCAATCCTTGCAGGGCTAATATGTCGTCTTTGTAGGAGAGACTGTATGTGTCTTAGGACTGCTGAAAGTGCCTTTTCCTAAGTTGCAGATCATATGGGAGGGGATCTTCTGGGTTTGGTTCTTTTCTAAAGAGCTTTTTTGCTTTTTATCTGATCCTGAATGGAAGCTGCTGAGGGGATGCAGATCTCGTGTCTCCAGTGGCCGACACAAGGGCTGCAAAAGCTTCCTCAGACCCAACTGAAAACATGTGCCTGACCTGGGACAGCACGTTTGGGGGAGGGCTTGTGGTTTCCCATTTATTTCTGTGGCATGTGGGAATTTTTCCCTGGACTAGAGCAGATCTGCTTGTGGAAACTTTCTATGGTTTGGATTATGTTTCATTTGCATTTATGTTGCCCCAGCAACCACGTGGGGGTTGTGGAAGCTGAGGGAAGACGTTGACAAGTGTTTATTGTTCTTGCAGAAAAACCACAAACAGAACTGGTGTCTGCGGGTACCTCAGCAATCTCCTGGACTCCATGGGGCCCTACCACTACTGCAGGTGTGTGTGTACAGACATGCAAATGCGCACAGGTACTTGCTGTGTGTCTGTGCAGTTTGGTTATACATAAATTTGTATATATACTATATATAGAATCCATCCAGCACCCATGTGGTACTACAGGCACTCTCTCTATAGTGTAGAGTATACATAATGCTCATTTCTGCAGTTTGCCTTGTAAAGGGGCTGGAGGCATTCTCTTCTGATCCTACAGCTCGAATCCCAAATCTCCTGGTGCTAAAATGAGGGCTGGAAATGCACTGTCAGACTTTAGCTCGTGTTTGTTTTGCAGATCTGCCCATAACAGCAACAACTTCTGAGAGTGGTGTGGGATATCCAGGGAAGAATGAAACAATTCATGGTAAGAGCAAAACCAAGCTGAGAAGAAGATTAAGGACCCAAACTAGATGATCTGTAGTCAAAATTAGTATTCTGCCTTTTTAGCTGCAAATTGCATTAACAGCTGTTCTCAAAGGACCCAGATAATTTATTGTGACTCTTTAAAAGGCTCTGGATGTTTTTATGGAAGAACAAAAAAAAAAAAGTTGACATATGGAGCACACAGAGTTGTTGCTGTGTTCCTGAGCAGTTGGTCCATTTTTTATCTTGGGCTGTCAAAGCCGAAACAGCAGAAAAGCCTCAATGTGTACCTCAAGCAGACCTACACATCCTCCAGCTCTGCAGCATTGTGAATGGTTTAGACACTTTCCAAACAGAACTGAGCAGCATCCTTGAATGGCAAGCCTCATTTCATGATATGCAGTACAATTATCCTGCCCAGCTCACATCCCTAGTCACCTCAGCATGGGATGGACACTGTCTGTACGGCTGGGGTCCCTTGGTGAGGTGTACACAGTGCTGGGTCACACAACACCCACTCAGAGCCACAGCACCAAGGCTCTGTGGGGACACAGCCCCGTGTGCTCAGACAGGGCTGGCTGTTGGGGACATGGTGAATGTCATGTCCCTGCTGCTGCTGTCACCCAGGAGGGCTCCCCTGTCTGAAATTCCTCTGTTGTATTGCTGTAGAGTTCCAGAGGACTGGCCTGTCCCTGTACCTGGTCATCCTGATTGCTGTGGTGTGTGGTGCTGTGGTTTTCCTTGTCATGTCTCTTATCACTTGCATTAGAAAGCCCAAAGATGGTGAGTAGAATGTTCTGGAAAACCTGAATGTGTTACACATGCCCAGCATGGCTTTACCTTTGATGGGTTTTGGGGCCTGGAGCAGAGCTGGCAGCCACCAGCAGGCAGTAGATGACAGAGATGGTGGGAGACCCGAAGAGGCAGAGAAGTCCTTGCAGCCAGGAGGGTCTTCCAGGCTCCAGCTGTGGGGCTGGGGCAGCAGTGGCCCTGGTGCTCCTGAGCTGCACCCTCCATCCCTGCTCTGGCTCTGGGGCGGCTCAGTCCCTGCCCTGCAGCCCCTCCCAAGGTGTGTGGCTCGCTCTGCCACAGAGCCTTGGGATGGCAGCAGTTTCCCCCTGCTCCTCACAGACATCCCAGGGCTCAGACTCACCTGCTTGGCCAGGCTCGTGGTTCTAAATCTTGAAGGTCTCTGCCTGGGGTTCATCCTGTCCTGCTGCTAGGAGGTGCCTTTGGCAGCAGGTGCTGCTCAGCAGTTCCTGTAGTTGGCACCCACAGGGAAGAGGTCACTGTCAATTCTCCCTATTCCATATGAATTTGTTTGCTCTCTGGTCTTTGGTCACTGGATCCATTCGCTGAATGCTCTGTCTCTCCTGCACTGCCACCAGAAATCCCCTTGACCAAATGTTCCTTGGAGCCCCCTCCTCACCAGCTGTACAGGGAGCACACAGATGTGATTTGGGGTTTGAGATCCCACGGACTTCATTTTCTCCTTTGTTTTGCTAATGATCTCCTATGACTCCATGTTTCCAATTAATAATAAAATTGTCAGATATTTCTTTTACCATTTTCCTTATTTTTCTTTCCTTTTTTTTTTTAAGGAATCCAGAATAGCCACTTTCAAAACTGTTCTTTATTGACTTCTAATGAATAGGGAAACTGGGGGGACTGTGAACTTCTAGTTTCTAACCTCAACTTTATCGTTGACATTGGATCAAAATAATCCAATTGTGTGATAGCTGAGTTGTTTTTGTTTTCTTGGACTGAATTCTGGGAAACTGAGTCATCACCCACCTGACATGATACCCAAGGCTGTTATTTTTGTTCTGTCTTGAGAGATCATTTTCTTAAACCGAGAAGTTAAACAAAGAAATTCTTTTTTAAGGAATGTAAATGCAAATTATTGACACAAATTCTGATTTTTCTTTTCCAGCTCAAGTCTATGATGTAAAATTGTGAGTATAACCCTTTCTCTGGCACATTGATGAGTCCTGGGGGAATGTATCAGAGCAGAAATATGGTATTAGCTGTCATAATAAAAACCCCCTAAAGCAGTCTGGGTGAAGAGGTTCACAGTTAGCTCAACAGCACATTGTAGGATGCTTTGTGGGCTTTCCACAGCAACACAGAATGTGGGAAGAAAGATCTTTTTCATGGCAGAATTGTAGAAGTGAGCAAGAGCTGCTTGTTGACTCCTAAGCCCAGGGAGGGATACTGAAGATGATTGCCAAGGCTAAATTCTCTGTGTTTTTTCAAATGCAAAGGAAAGGAACTCCCCTTCTAGAGACCACTGGTTATACTCTGATTTATCCTGAAAACATTCCTGGCTGAATTTGCTTCTTCTAACCATAGCTAGGAAGGAAGTTATAGCTATTTCTAAACTCAGGTTTCACATCCTGATCTACTTGTAACCTGTGGAAGTTTTACTGAAAAGCCTCATAATCTGGTCAAAACATACAAGGAGAACCACTTCTCTAGGTATAAAGTGCTGCTGACCTGAGTATTCCAGTGGGCTGTGCCAGCATCCCAGTGCTAGGCTTCCCCAGCAGTGTGTAAGGCAGCAGTTTAAGTAACATTTGAACCCTGAGCAATGGAACAAGTGCTGTGATTACGTTTCTCCTCAGAGGCTCTATCTTAATTTTAAAAATATTAAATACCATAAGCCAGACAGCGGATCTGGGCTGTTTTCAGTTCTCAATTTACACTTTCTCCAATATTTTTATAAATATTTATTTCTCTTCAGCAATTATGTGATTGTGCAAGGAATGGTGGTAATCCTTTCATTGCTTGCACACCCTTTGCTGCCTCTCCCTGGAAACTTTCTCAGGGTTGGAAGCAATGCTGCTACAATGCCCAAGGTTTTTCTGCCACCAGAAAGCAAAGGACAAAATTCTCTCCTTCGGAATATTGCCACAGTCCAGTGGCCTGTTTACACAGGTTTGAGTCAGACCATAATACTGCTAAAATCCTGATGGTTGGAGATGCTTTGTTTACTCTGGTTGCTATTCTTTTTGTTTTTGTTTTTTTTTTAATTTCAGCCACAACTCGAGAGCAGCAGCTTCTTCCAGCACAGGTTACTATGAGGAACCCATCTCTGCCACTGAAAACCACTATGTGATGGAGCTTGGGGAAAACAAAGTCTCTGAAGAAGTAAATAAGGATGTGTCTGGCTGTGTTGCCAGCCCCCAGGAATCTGAGTATGAAGTAGGGGACACTTCCTGAGAACCAGCAACGCTCTGCAGATACCAGTCCCGAGGAGCACCTTCACCCAGACAAAATACATATTTATTTTCCCTTCTGCCCCTGACAAATAGGTTGGACAAGCAGTGGTTGCTCTCCCTTCACAGTCCCTGCAGTGAAAATGCAGGAACTTCAGTTACAGACTGCTGTATAGAATCTCTTGTTTTCCTTGATTCCCTTTCACACCTCTATCCACTAAAGCCCTTTGAATGCTGCAGCAGGCAGGTCCCAGGCTAGGAGCACTGTGCTGAGCTTACTGCTGTATCTGGCTGAAAGGACCAGTGTTTCCAGCCTTTGTGATGAGAGGAGAGCCAGCACTGAGGGTTGCTCAGCATCCCCATCCCTGTGGGTGAGCAGGGCTGGATGTGACTGGCTTGGGAATTGATGGCTCTTTTCCTGCCCACCTGATGCTGCACAGATTTAATATAACAGAGATCTTATAGAAATACTGGAAGGCAGAATTAAAGCTAAGAGAAACTCAGGAACCTGCCACACCAGGAGAAGCAGTGCAGAAAGTAGGAATGTCCTTGCTGTCCTTGTGCTGCCCTTGATCCCCTGCACAGCACTGCAGCGAGGTCCAGGCACATGGCCACAGCTCTGGCTGCTTCTGGCACTGCAGCCAGGCACTTGCTTTCTGAGATCATGTTCTCTGTTCTCTCTTTAAATGCACAATGGATATTTGAAAGGAATTATGTACTTTTCTATAAGTTTGGGGTAGGATTGCTTACACATGCCTCACATATTTTGCTGTGTGCATTTCTGCACAACTGGCTCATTCTGGAATGCCTGCAAGCCACGCACAGCCCCTCACTAGATACTCAAGAAGTACTTTCCTCCCAGCTTAAAAGGCCTGAAGGCTAAATTATTCATAGCTTCTACTGCCCTGAGTAAATCTGTTATGCAGAGTTATGGAGGAACCTTTTTATAATAAACAGGGCAATTCTGTGTCCCATTAAAGGCCATGCAGGCAGGTGTAAAGCAGAGGGAGTGACCCAAGGGATGAGCAAAATGTTGGTAACACAGGCACAGGATTATTGGCCCCCAGCTGTGCTTCTCACTCAGGACAACTCTGCATCTGCAGGCCTCTGAGCATCAGTTCAAAACTCACCAGAATTCAAAGGGAGTGTGAGGTGCTAAGCGAAAGGTATTCCAGTCAAAAACAGGACTGTGGTACTGTAAAGCTCGTGGAATGTTGCTACCTTACATGTGCATGTTGGCCTCATCTTGGGTTTAGCACAGCAAGAAAAGTTACTGAGAAATGTTGTAAAGGATAATTATTGGTACAAAACCACATCTGTGCAAACACTCTCTTAGAAAAAAGAGAAGCAGAAACAAATGAGCAAAGAGTGCCCATGGCGGTCAGGGCTGAGAAGGTGAAGAGGCTACAGCTGGTTTACAGCTTCTCTGAAAAGGATGCAGAAATTTGTGATAATTATCTGGTAGCACTTCCCAAAGGGCAAGGAAAAGCACTTCTTTGTATGCAACACAGAAATAAATGTGGAACACAGTGCTGCTCACCCAGAGCGGAGAGCCAGAGGTCTAATGGGAAATTGGAGGAATTAATGATTTAGAAGTTCATCAGAATGCACAAACTACCAGGCACTTATCAGTGACCTTATACTTTCTCCTGTGCTACAAGTTTTATTTCTCTTTGTTAACAATGTACTTAAAAATCAAGGGCTGAAATATTGATTTCTGAATGAAAAGGGAATACACAGCAGCTACTGGTGCTGCCATGGAAAAAAACTGCCAACATGTACATGCAGCTTATTGCAGATGTGGAGAAAAGAGGTGCGAGTGTGTGTTCTGCATGTGTGAGGTCAGAGGGGGTTGGAAGGAAATGTGGCAGGTGCTGGAGCACAGCCCATCCATCTGAGCTCAGCCTGACTGCTGTGGCCACTGAAGGGGGAATGTGGCCACCTGGAATGACCTGCAGAGCTCTTCATCTGAGGGGTCTGATGTGGCCAGAGCTCCAGCCAGAGGAGCAGGGAGCACTGAGGGAAGGCAGAGATGAAGGGTGTCCCACTGAGGGACAGGGTGCTCAGTCACACTGGGGTCTGAGCTCTCACTGCTGGAACCCCATGGGTAAAGGCTGCAAGGAATCCCACAGCTTGCCCCAAAATCACTCAATTCCAGCTGCACTGCAAAGCCACAGGCAATGCAGCCCTCCCAATGTGGTTAAACAGCAGTGTTATCCTGGCCGGACAGCCAGCACCAGGAGCTGATGATATTAAATACAGCTGTTGTAAGGCAAGCTCATTAAACTGAAAATAATTCTGTGGATTCTGGTCTCCATGTGGTTTGTGTCTGCATGCGCTGTGGGACAGCTGGACAAGGTTCAGGTCCTGGCTTGGTCTGGGGTGTACCTGGCCAGAAGAGCAGCTGCTGTGCACCCTGGGCAGTGGCAGAGGATGAGCTGAAGTCACAGTAGCTCATCCCTGTGGTGGTGTTCACAGGGGTCCCAGGATGAGGGAAGAGACAAGAATCCTGACTCCATGTTTCAGAAGGGTGATTTATAATTTATGATATATATGTATTTATATATATAATTTATTATATTTATATATATATTATATATATAATTTATATATATAATAATAATGGTAATAAAATCTTGTGACTGACCAGAGAGTCCAAGACAGCTGGACTGTGATTGGCCATTAATTAGAAACAACCACATGAGACCAATCAAAGATCCACCTGTTGCATTCCACAGCAGCAGAAAATTATTGTTTACATTTTGTTTCTGAGGCCCCTCAGCTTCTCAGGAGAAAAGATCCTAACGAAAGGATTTTTCATACAATGTGTCTGTGACACATCCCAGACCAGCAGATTTGTTTACCAAACACAGAGCTCAGCCAGCCTCTGCAAAGCACTGGGAGGAGGAGCTGGGCAGCCTGAAAAAAGGCAGCATCAGATGGTGCTGAGTGAGACTGCAGAGAGCACCAGCAGTGGTGTGTGGTGACTGCAGGTAAGGGACATCTGTGATGGCTGGGGGGGTGCAGCCCACCTGCAGCACCAGGAAAGAAACGAGAACTCAGAAGACATCGAACATATGGGGCACTTTCTTGGAATCAGGAGCTGTTTACAAGGATTTGGCCAAGCTAAAAGCAACCCAGAACTAATGTCATTGACCTGGGAATTCCTGGGAAGGGAAGTGAATTTTTCAGAGAGAGCACTTGTACATCATGTTTCCTCTGTCACACAAGCTCTAAGGGGAAATGCTAATTTACACCAATTTCTGTTTCTTGAAGTGGAACAAGGTTATGTTTTGATGACTGACTGTATGACTATCTGAGGTGATAGAAATGTGGTGTGAATGGCTGGGGGAGATCACACAACCAGCTTCTGAGGACATCCAAAAAGTACTTAATAGAATACACTCTGTTGAGTCAGATCTGTGTTAGCTATGGCTGGACCAAACAAGAAAGTCTCAAGCAAAAATTGCTTCTTTTTTGAGTGCACATGGTTGAAAAAGAGCACTTAAGACCTTTCTTCTTCATTTATCTGCTTTTTGGTGATTGGCTCATAGTTAGGTACTGAATTTCATCTCCTTGAACACTAAGGATCTTATTTATCACCAGAAAAATGATAGTAAACTTCTCTGGCCACTGGCCAACTTTGTCAGAAGATGAATGTAAGATGTAGGCTCAGCAGAGCTGGTCCCTATGAACAGGGTCTGAGTGACCATGGGGGGACATGGGGACTTTACTGTGTCACCTGCAGATAGCCCAAGATGAGTGGCAGAAATGGCAGAACAAAGAGTGCCTGAGCTGTGCTACTTGAAGAAATGACACTCGAGACAGTGTCCTGTCCTGTGTGTGGGAGGAAGGTGAGTACCTGGGGGGACAGGCTGCAGTGCCTCACCTGCAGCACTGCGTGGGAGACAGCAGCAAGTTCAGCCCAAAGCAGAGACACTGGAATAAAATACTGCATCTTAATAAACCAGGAATCTAGCCAGCATGTCTGAGACATTGAAGGTTTTTTCTTCTCGTGTTCAGTTACAAAATTCTGAGGAGTCCTTTCAGTAAGGAAGAAATGGGCTGACTGTGTGACTCAGGGAGCTGTGTCTGTGTCCAAGGAGAGAAAGATGTACATCACATTTGGGGAACTACAGTTATTCATCTCTGCTTTAGTTAAATAGTCTTTTTTTTTCTTTTAATCCTGCATAATTAGAGCCTCAGGAAGTCTTGCATGTCCGGTTCAAAAAATAATCCTATCAGCAGTTTTAGCTTGGGTTTTCAACTTCTTTCAGGGTGTGTTCCCCAAAACCCAGCTTCTCTTATTAAACTGTTTTGTGGAGGAGACTGTTTGTCTGGGACAAGGCTCTACTGCCAGTTATGGATCAGGATATGGAAAGATTTGAGTTTTAATCATCTCTATGAAAGTTGACACATTTCCCTCTTTGAGTGACACAGCTAGCAACTTTAACAAGTGGTTTTTCGTTTGTTTGCTTGCTTTTAGGCAGGACTCAAACATTGCTAAAATCTCTCAGGGGCAGCGTGGAAAGATGGATCCAGGCCATATGCACCGGTACCCCACTGGCAGCTGCAGCAAAGATGTCAAGAAGAAAAGTCAGCAAAAATCAAGTTTCAATGTCTTACATAGACAAGAATGGGTGTGGCTGCCCCCATCACCATTCTCAGCAGGATGGCAGCTGGTGGTGGCTCTCAGAGCCCTGGATGAATTTGTTACACCAGGTCTTGCAGCACAACATTTAGCTTTTTGCTCCAGAGAAGTTTTACAGTGATCAGCAGGGTGGAACTTGGAATCACAGTCAGCAAGGGCCCCACGGGTGGACATGCCTCTACCTGGCACTGAAATGAGACTCACCCAGCTCTCATTACCCTACTGACTCTGGGAAAATGAAGATAATCTCCAGCTCTCATTACCCTAGCAGAGAGGGAATAAGCTGTCACTGGCATGGAGCAGCACTTCCAGAGGTGGGTTCAGCTGCAAGGTGAATGTTTCAGCCCCGGCAGACAGGCATTTGTTGTGAAGGGTTGAGGCTGTGGCAAAACCATCCCATTTACCTTTCTCTCCCAGCTCCAGTAGAAAACAGCTCCCTGTCTCTCAGACATCTGCCTCCTACTCAAAGATACTGTTTTCCTGGTGCAGCTGTTAGAACCATGTGCTAAGGCATGGTATTGAATAAATCCCAAAAAGCTGCTCTAAACACCTATTAAACACCTATAACAGAATTCACTAGGTCACTAGATTTGCTTTTATACATGTTTCTTATCTTTCTGTAAGTCCTTCACCTTCTGATAATAATTAGTAAGCACAGATCAATCCTGTGTATCACACCTAGACAATTCTTGGAAGTACTTTTAAAGATACCCTACAGAGCACACTCAGAATGTCCCTTGGCTGCCAGGCAGAAATCACCTCCTTGTCAAACACAGTGTGTGCTTTCAGAACAGGACTTTTGCCCATGAACTGCACTATTGCAGCAGAAATGTGAGCTGAGAGAGTCTGTGATGCTCAACATGACCTGGCAATGGGCACTTGCAGCTCAGAAAGGCAGCTGGGTCCTGGGTGCATCAAGAGAAGAGGATGGGGACAGGGAATGGGACTGGAAAGATCCATAGAGCCTTCCTCCTTCCCTCACCCTTCACCTAACTCGGCAGTGAAATGGACTCGTGATGTTTCAGAAAGAGGATCCTAGATGAAAAAGAACAGAATAAAGGGAAGTGTTCTTCACTTGCAGTCTGGTCCCAGGAGGGTGGGAGTCTCTTGGGGAAAGGAGGACAGACCTGCACTTCTGGGAGAATGGGAAAAGTTGGATGGATAGTGGTGTTTGTGATGACTTTCATCAGCTGCAACGGTGAGTAAATGCTTCCATGTGTAAGAAAAAAAATCAGAGTAGTAAGAGGATAGCAAAAATCTTTTGAATTATAGCATTTTTTTAAATCTTTTAATTGACAAGTCAATTAGGAAGTCTTTAGCTTATTGTATTAACCACAGAGCCTGAGAATTCATGAGAGTCACCTGTGGCATCAGATACAATGAGGTGCTTTCAAGAGCGCAGCAAATGGGGCAGTATTGGGCGAGTCAGCTTCCCTGCCCCAAGGCAAGAGCAGAATACAGCTTTTTGGGACCCTTGGCAGGGACCCACTGAGGTGTCCAGCTCTCAAAACAGTCTTGGTGAAGCTGGAATATGCATTCCAAATTTAATAACTCATCCTCATTGTTCTGTTAGCATGGCCCTGGGAAGAAGAACAGCTGAGAGATGAGGTGCTGGCACATTTGATTCCCCTTGGTCTCTCCTACCTAGCGACTCTCTGGTTGCATCAGGAAAGCTGGGACTGGGACCTTGACTTCAGTTCCTATTCCCCTGACTGAATATATCCTTTCTCAGGGCATCTATGACACTGGCAGCAGCAGAGGATAGTTTTGGGAAATAGGAGAATAGTGCTCTTACACATTGTATACAAAAACATAGGATTGCTCCTGACATTTAGAAAATTGGGTTGAAATATATTCCCCATTTCTTCATAAAAATCCCAGCTTTGCAAATTACTGGGATCTGCCTCTCAACCAACTTCCTTTGAGCTAAAGCTGCTGAATATAACCAATGTCTTTCTGGGGAGGGGAAAGGGAAGAAGAATAAGGGGTATCGGAAGA
>NW_005054456.1:1015792-1020265 GCF_000277835.1 Geospiza fortis
GGAAGAGATGAGCCAAGTCAGCTGAAATTCAGGTGATTTGTTACTTACAAGAGGCACATCTCAGAGGAGATGTGGGATCCATGGACAGGCAGCTGGAGAAATTGGGAGAATGTGTAGAGAAAATCTGCCCACTCTTCTCCTGTGCCTACCTGAACACTTGGCAGGGTGCTGATCTGGGTCAGGTCTGAAGTTTTCCAAGGCTAAAGCAAAAGGATAGGTTTTGGTCCACCATTCCTATTCCAGGTTCAGTACTGCAGGGAATACCCCTAAATGTTCCTGCCCGCAAGGAGACTGTCTGTACCGAGAAAGAATTAAGAATTGGCAAGTGCCCAGAGAGAAACACAATAAAAATAGCCATGAGGTCAAGGCAGATGTTCACTTCCCCATGTCTGATGACGTGGGCTGGCTTGGTGCTGTGGTGTACAGCACATCTGAGACCTGGCCACGTGCCGGCACCTACTGCCCAGTGAGTCCCATCTCTCTGGAGGACGTTTCCCTCCTCTGCTGCATTCTCATTTCTTCCCTTTCACTGCTGTTCCTTGCAGCCTTCCTGGATCTGTCTAGTGTCCACCAGGTCACGGGCACATGGATGGCATCCACCACTCTACCGTGTACCTATGTGCCCACAGAAGACTTCACCCAGCAAACGCTCAGCTGGAGTGTGGAGCAGGGCTCCAGCACCTCCACCATCTTCCGCAGGGACGACTCTGGTGACCACATCCTGCTCTCCCAATTCCGAGGCCGAGTCAGCGTCCCAAAGCACAGCCCAGGGGATGCCTCACTCCTCATTCAGAACCTTGAAATGCCTGACAGTGGACACTACACTTGTCAAATCATCTGGAGGTCCAGAGACAACAGTTTGATAACAAGAGAGGTGACCACTATAGTTAAAGTTGTCAAAGGTAAATGCAGCAGTAAAGTCCTGCTCTTGTGCAGTCAGGTTAAACCAAAAGAAGGTGGGGGGCCAGTGTTGGTGTGAATAGTCTTTCATACCACACTAGGTTGGGGGTTGAAGCAATTGCCTCCCTTGCTGTGTTGGTTAACCTTCTCAACACATGGAGGTGTAGGAATGAACTGGGGAAGGGAGCCAGTTAATGTACAGCCCAAGCTGGATCTGTTGATGGGCCCAGTTGAACCCATGATGTTTAAGATAATATCCAGGTCTGGTTCTGTGCAGGCAGCCAATATCTCTGTGGTTCTTGTAGCAGGTGGGTGTTGTGTGAGCCAATTCTGCCCTCTCCCCTTCCTGAGCATCCTCAATGGGTGCTAGAAAAATCTCTTTCTGCAAGGGGGGCACCCACCCTAGAGAGCAAGACTTTCTGAAAGGGCGGTGGCAATGGTGGCAGAGCTGGTGTAACCGGGATTAACAAGCAGGTTACCTGGGCTCATCCTGGGCAGGGTGGTGATGCGAGAGCTGAGCTGCTTCCTCCTGGGAAGGCACCGCCAGCAGGAGCGAGAACTGCTGCGGCAGGGGGACCGTCCCCAGCCCAGCCAGGGCTCCGTGTCCCGGGCCCCTGTGCTTTGCGTTGCAGTGGCAGCCACCAAGCCCATCATCAGAGCAGCGGAGCCGGGGCTGACGCTGCCGGCCGGAGCCAGCACCACCCCGAGCTGCGAGCTCCTGAGCAGCGGGGCCGAGCTGGCCTGGCCCAGCCTGCGGCCCTCGGACAGCGGCACGTACTTCTGCGAGGCGCACAACAGGGCTGGCGCCGGCGCCGTGCAGCGCAGCGATGCCGTGCGCCTCACGGTCACAGGTGAGTGCCGGGCAGCGCAAATCCTCTGCCAAGGGCAAAGGAACCGCATCCTCCTGCCCTGCCCGGGAAGGAGGAAATGCCAAACGCCTTCAGCACTCTGACACAGCCCTGCCCGCTGCCTCCAGCCTGTGTCCTTCTGCATTTCCTCTGTTCAATTTCCTCCTCTTTGAGGAACTGCTCTTTTCTGATGCAAAAGAGGATTTCTACTTCAAACATTATTTATTTATTTATTTATTCCTCTGTGGGTTTTTTGAAGTTCTCCCTGCCTCTGTAATGCTGCCCACTTCAATTCAGCAAGTTTAGACAAGGAGTTGGGGCTTTATTTGGAGAAGCAGGAACGAGTGAGTGGTAATTCAGTGGCAGAACAAACCAAGCTGGCCTTTGCTCCCCACCACCAGCTGCGTGTCTCAGGGAGACACACTGCACTTCATTCCAGGCTCTGCCACCTCCAGGCTCTGCAGGACACGTTGGACTCAATGGCCTCAGAGAGCTTTTCCAGTCTAAACGATTCCATGATGGGTGCCTGGTGGAAAACCTGCAGCTCTCCTTGGCTGGTCACTGGATCAGCACAGCTGTGAAGCCCCTGATGGCAGAGCCAAGCACAGGCACCTCCCAGTGGCCTGGGAGAGAGGCAGAGCCTGCTGAGCTCCCAGGCACGGAGCTCTGCCTGAAGCCCTGCGTGCTTTTCCCAGCAGTCCCACGCTGGAGGGAGCAGCACAGGAACAGGGCTCAGTGCTGCAGCTGCTGCCCCACGCTGCTGGCACAGCATCCCCCTCCTGTCAGCTGGGAGGGGGCTGCTTCCTCCTGCTCCCACCCGTGGGGAATTCTGTACCACAGCAGCATCACCATGGTGGTCAAACCCCCGTGTGAGCCTCTCCTCCCCCTCACCTTGCAGCTGTGCCCACAACAGCAGCAGCCTTGCAGAGCAATGTGGGAACCACGGGGGGACACCACTCAACCACGGGTCAGGAAGACAGTAGTGACATGGAGCACACAGTGACAGGTGAGTGCCCAGGCCAGGGTTATTCACCTCTGTGGCAGGAGAAGACCAAGGCAGGGAGTTTGCTCTTCCACAGCCAGATCAGACACCTATGCTGAGTATGAATTGTGTCTTGATTGTTACCCAGAGAGGCACCACCAGAGGATGGCACCCCTACTTGAGAATGTGCCTGATGATGGGAGGGGACAGGAAATGTTTTCTGTGTCCCTCTGGGACCAGAACTGTTGAGGCTGCAGAGCTTCAGAAGGAGGTCACCTGGGGCAAGAGACCTGGCACAGGTCTCCACTCCTCAGGAAGTTTATGGTGCAGCTGATGGCAAAGTCCCCCAGGCCAGCCAGGGAGTCACCATAGGAGGGAGAGTGAAGGTGTCCTATGAAAATCTGGGGAAGTGCCAGCAGGGCAAAGCCAAAGCATTCCCAGGCCATGCTGTAGCCAGGCACAATGCATCACATCAGTCAGGGCTGGCAGGAACCTGGGGGACAAAGGTCAGGGAGGGGGACATGAGTGCCAAATGCTGCCCCAGGCCTGCTGGCAAGGCACACACAGGATAAGAGGTGAGTCTAGGCTGGCAGAGCAGACCCCATTTTCCTGATGCCCCATGGGGCTGCAATGCATCCACCATTCTCCACTGACAGATCCAGTCCCAACCACACGGGTCTCCAGGATGGATACTGCTCCAGTGAGGCCTTTCACAGACACAGGTGAGTGGAGTCTCATGGTGGAAAACACCAGATTTGCACTGGCAAGGCCAGGGTGGCAAACATCATCCCAGACCAGCTCCACATCTGGCTGCTGTGCTTGTGGCAGATACAGGCTGCAGGGAACAAACCCTGGCATGCCAAATCCCAGGCATTATCCAGGCAGGAGCTGCACTCCTGACTCCCACCCACACGCCCCTTGGTGGCGGTGTTTGCAGCCTGCAGTTGGCTGTTTGTTTTCACACAGGGATGCCCCATCCCTGGAAGTGTCCAAGGCCAGGTTAGAAGGCGCTTGGAGCTATCTGGTTGGTGGAAGGTGTCCCTGCCCACGGCAGGGCATGGAACGAGATCCCCTTAAGATCCCTTCCAAACGGAACCATCCCGGCATTCTGTGACTGCCTCGGCCCATTCTCGGTTAGGATTTAAAGGCCGTCCAAAGCAGGGGGGGACTGGCGGCTCCCGGCTCCCGTGTCCCCCGGCCGCGGTGACAGCGCTGGCCCCCCCCCCTAGGAAAGTTAATCCACAAACACCAGAGGTTTATGTCCAAAAAGGAGACAGAGGAGGCCTTTTAGTTTATTCAAATAAAGGGAGAGGCCATGGAGCATTCCCCTGGCATCTCTCAAAGTTTTGGAGGACCCAGCCTCCTTTTTATCCCAGTTTCCCAGCCACATTTCCCTTCTCTCTTTCCCCATTGGCTGAGGTACTTGTTAGGGGTTCAGGCTTCCCAGAACACCTGATACTAAAGATTTCCCTCTAATGTATAACCTTCCCTTTTAATTTTTAATTCTTATGGAATTTATGGGGTTTTCTTCCCCATTGTTTCTTTCATCTTTCAATGTCCAATTTCATTTATCAGCAAACCTAAAGTTTATTTGTAAAAGCAAATATCTTTTTCCATTCATCAATCAATGGAATCCTTCCCATTGTTTCTTTTATCTCCCAGCCCTAGTTTTATCTGCCAGCAGACCCACAGCTTGTTTGTAAAGACAAATCCACTATTCCTCCCACCCCGCAGGTTCCCCGC
>NW_005054456.1:1020627-1022348 GCF_000277835.1 Geospiza fortis
GCATCACTCCCATCCCCATCACTCCCATCGCCATCATTCCCATCCCTGGTTGATCCCTTCCAGAGAGAAGCCTGTGGGAGGGTTATTCCCAAAAACGTTTTGTTCTATGACACATAAAACAAGTCGATGCATATCTTAGATTCTTTTTTTTTTTTTTTTTTCAGAACCTCTCTATGAAGTTGCTTTGTGAGTGCAATTTTCTACTTGGGGCATTAAGACTGAGGGCACTACTGGTATTTGCTCCTAAAAAGCATGTTTGCTCAGGGAAAAGCAAAGATTTATTTGCCTTACAGGGGGAGGATCTGAGCACCTTGGCAGTTTAGTTAGCAACATGAGGACTTAACACGTGGTCACAGGAGATAGCCAGACTGTTCTTTAATATGGTGGAAAAACTGAAGAATACTCTGGATGCTTTGCTGTGCCTGTCACATGCCATGGGAAACCTGTTCTCTGTGGGAAGTTCTTGCCATTATTTAGGAAAGCAAAAGACAGAAATTTTCAGCTCTTCCTTTAAGTTCGCTCTGCACTTGCCTTTCTCTATAAGAAACATGTCTTAGTGCTTGGCCAAGTATTACTTTGCAGACTTCCTATTAGCATATGATTATACAAACACATCTTCTGCCCTATCCTCATTTCAATCTTCAACACCTTCATACGGCTTTCCTACTCAGAGACACACCACAGCCATCTGTATCAGTTTTTCCCAATTATTCTTGATATTTACTTTCCAAAGGCTGGACTGTCTGCTGGTAACTTTAGAGTATAACATGATAATGCTACGAGAGTTTATAGTACCAGTATCAACCAGTGCTTCTTTTTGTGTAATTCTTTTAACATCACTTTCTAGTGTCTTTCAGAGCCCTCCAGACCCTCACTAGAATAGTATGAATTTTGCTGTTCCACAGATTATGTGGTAGATCTTGTCTCTAAGGTGTAAATGAAGTGCCATCTGCTCTAATCATCCCTCTCACTCTGTCTCTCTGTCCCAGCCGCAGAACTGCAGATGTCGCCCTGCTGCACCCTGAGGTGGAAGTCCCTGCTAACTGCCTACAGAAGGAAACGTACTCTAGCCCTGAAAAGACCACCATGAAAGACAGGAAAAGCCCTGAGTATGAGAATCTTGTGACTGCAATGGAATCTCAATATGAAACAGAAGGAATTTTGTAAAGTGCCAGCTTTTCCACATAAGCAGCCATGCAGGGCTGCAGGTACTGAAGAATGAACCCAGCAGAAGAAAACTCTTCCTCCTGTTGTTCCTCTGTTCTGCTCTCACTGCTTGCTTTAACCCAGAGGAGCTGCATAACCTTTTGGTCTTTGGCAGACCAGGCCCTGCCTGCAGGAGCAGAAACCCCCAGCCAACTGTTTGCTTACCCACTTCTATAAAGCAAGTTGTTTCTGAGCAGCCTGAAGGACCCAGGGCAGGAAGAAAGGATCTGAAGGAGCGAGAACATGAAATTCTTTAGCCTGTAAATCCAGGAGTAGTTGGTGCAATGCTGCCAGTCAGTAACACTAGCAAGGGACACTCTCCAATGTGTGTTCCTGTTAAGACATCCCTGTTAAGGCAGCAAGGAACCAGGATTGTGCTGGAAATGGAGATCCTATGGCTTTTGCAGTTCAGCAAATACTGGTTGTACATCCTGGCTGTGCTTGAGTCTTTCTTTTTTTTTTTTTCTTTTTTTTTTTGTTAGAGCATGGTAATGGGACCACAGAGGGGGGGGTGA
>NW_005054456.1:1022374-1036884 GCF_000277835.1 Geospiza fortis
AGGAATGCCATTTTTGCTGTCAGACTGGAGCTCAGTGCTCAGAGAGAGGGAATGAGTCTCTGAACTGTCACCCACTAGTTTTCTCCTGGAAAACAAGAGCTGATATTGAAGGAAATGCTGGCATTTAGTCTTTACAGTATGGGGGGTAGAGGCATGATAAAATAGAGAGAAATTCGAGGCATTTGGATAATGATTAAGGGACCTCTCTGAATACAACAGGCTGACACCAATTTACTCTGGGGGATGTAAGTCAATCTGTGTGATTACTAATGCTGACCTGTAGTGCAACATGGATGCAATTCCTGCCTTCAGCTGCAGTGCATTCCCTACAGTACACTGTCACTCAGCAGCCTGGTTTGCCTTGTCACTGTTAACTGTTTCCATCTTGCCTGGACTGCAGTGCTGCTGTCAGCTCTGTCCTCTCTGTCTGTACCTCCAGCCAGCATCCCTTTGTCCTCCAGGGACTTGGCAGGGAGAAGGAATGCCTCCTGGCTTTAGCAAACCAAATTTGTAAGAATTACTGGCTTTTTTTATATCAGTGGGTGCAGCAAGGAAAGCATGGGGAAGCAGCTGAGCTCAAGTTACACACACCCTCCTGCTTGGCCCTGACTTCACCCACAAGGTTCATCTCTGCTGCCATGAATCATCTCTTTTTGGGTCAGCAGCCTAACAGCAGGGTCACTTTGCTGCTTGTGGCCTGAGTGCTATGTAGAGCCACACTTTTACCTTTACAGCTCTGAACTACAGGATGTGAGCTGGGAAAGATCAGAATAAAAAAGGTCTCCTGCCTATATTGTGAGGGCTTCACAAGCATGGTGACAGCCATGCAGGGAGGGCTGTGCTGGCTGTCAGACTGCACTCCAGGGAGGCAGACAGGATCCAGTTTGTCCCCGTGGGACTCATGGCAGCCAGCCCTGAAGAACCCATGCTGCAGAAGCTGCTGACATCAGCAGTTCCAGGGGTGGTGCAGAACAAAGGAGTTGAGAGGAATGGAGAGCTGCAGCCACGCTCATGCAGGGCAGTGGCATACGGTGCAAGGTCAATACTGGGTGAGAAGGGAACTGAAAATTTCTCAGCTTCCCCATCCTTACCTCAGCAAATTTAGGCCCAAAACACATGACATGGCACTCTCCTTCCCCCCCCCCCCCCCCCATATAATCCTCATTCATTTTCAATTAGCTTGGTATTTTGTGCAAGTTTTCCTGCTGTTAAAAGCTCTGAGCTCCAGGTTCACTCATTGACTATGTAACACCATGGTTTTTTCCATCTTGTGATTCCTCCCAGCACTGATCTGCTCTGACAAGGTGTGGATACCTTCCTCAGAAGACATGAAGCCTGGGAGAAGATACAGAGGAAGAAGGC
Source organism: Geospiza fortis (assembly GCF_000277835.1). Taxonomy (NCBI): domain Eukaryota; kingdom Metazoa; phylum Chordata; class Aves; order Passeriformes; family Thraupidae; genus Geospiza; species Geospiza fortis. The sequence continues at coordinate 1,023,737 of NW_005054456.1, forward strand.
AACAGGAGTTAAGAAAGGGGGAGCAGATGGACCCAGATGGACCAGCCCCCATGTACTCCATGTTGTCACTCCTCTAGTTAGGGCAGAAACAGGACTTTGGTCACAAGTAGCAGAAGAGTGGGAACATCAGAAGCCTGTCTCCAGTGCTGAGGTGGTTTTCCCTGGGTAACAAGTGTGTGATTATTTCTTTATTTTACTTTTAGTGTGTTTTCCATGTTTCTAGTAAAACCTGTTGGCAACAGAATGTTTTCTTCTGAAAGCCACAGAGGGTTCTGCCGTGTTGCATCACTATCAAACCCGAAAACTTCTCCTTTCCTTGCACTGTGTTCATCTGCTGAGCTCTGCTCCAGAAGGGAAGGAAAAGTTCAGCTTCTGCTCTGAAAGGACACTGCTCCGCAAAAACACACTAACTCAAGTGGCCAGCACAGTGTCATGAGACTCACAGTTCCCCTTGCAGTGCCTGTCCCATGGAGGGGACCTGCTGGCTTTTACAACTGCTGGGTTTGTACCATACTTCAGAGCAGGGAGGTGGGAGATGAAGTCCCAGAGAAATTTGTACCGCTGTAATTTGATGCTCGTTCTTGTAAGAGAGGAAGGGGTTTACTTTCTTCCCCTTCACCCTAGTCATCTGGAAGGATCTGGGAGCTGAAGGGAAGAGTTATCTAAAAAGCAGAGGGTAAACTACTGGAAGCAAATATTGAAAATGCATGAGAAAACAAGAATGAAGGGCATAAACAAACCCTTGGCGGCTGTGGTGCAAAGGAGGCTGGGTGTGTAGAAACCTCGAGGTTTGAGTGACAGCAGGGCTTGGGGCTGACATGGCTGTGTGCTTCATGGAGGAGCCACTGGGGACAAAGCAAAGCCTGAAATCTTAGACCTTGCTCTCTTTTGAAGCTAACCTCAGTGATAAAGATCAGAGTGATGTCTGTGAGTCATGAGGAGGTGCTTGAGAGAGACCATGGGAATGTGAGTCACAACCAGTAGTGCCATTTCTGACCACTTGTGGACCATGTTTGTCCAGAAGTGCACAAGCTAGTCAAAAAGCAGAACACAATTGCTTAGGCAATGATATACATTCATGGGTTCCAGCTTAGTACAAACTCCAGGTTCTTCAAAATATTTACTAAGAAATAGTTGCAATAAAAAGCCCAAAAGCTTAGTATTCAAGTTTATTAATGCTCTCAAATATTGCAAAATTTTCTGGTGGTACTGTCTTAAAACTAGTCAGTAGAGTCTTGGGATTTTTTTTTTATTCTTGAGTTTTCCATGTCAAATGCTTCCAGAGAATTTGATTTGTCAAATTGGGCTGGATGCTGCCCCTGTCATTCCTCCACCGTGACATATCTGAAATGCTACAAGTCAGTTACTGAAAACACTTAGCAATCATTACATCTTCAAGTGGGATGATTTAGAGGGAATTACTTTAATTAAATAGCAGAATAGGCAACCTTGCTGCAAGTGCTGACTAGGAATGAGACTTGCAAAAACAAGAAGTCTTCTCCAAACAGCAAGGCTCCCAGGAGGGGCAATAGACTCCATAGCCTAATTTAAAACAGCTTGAATCAACATGCATTTTTCACAGGCTAATGGGCCAGAGGGAAGTTAATGAGCAGCCTCATTAGTTTGTACTCCATATAAAATGATTACTACACGTCCAAAGGCAAGATTTTTTATTATGGATAATGCTGCCTTTAGCCATGATGTTGTGATTATAGTTGCCAAGATCCTTGTTAACTGAGCTTAATTTACAGCTGGCTAGTTAATGCTGTGTAAGAGAACAGCATTGTATTTGGATGCAAATAACAAGGACCCAGGGCACAATTCCCTGTCTTCACAGTGCAGAGAAGTTGCACCAGCACCACTTCTTTGATTTACTGTTGGGAGGGATACCCCAACAGATACTTCCAAAACCGGGGTGGAAGGGAAACCTGGCAGCACAGGATCCTTCAGGTGTTCTGGAACAATGGGATGGGCTGCTCAGTACCTCGGTGGGTTTCTGGAGAAATGCCGAAAGGAAGGCTCCTGCCAGAGCAGGAGGAAAGGGCTGCACCCCCGGCGTCGCGTTGCTCAGCAGTGCCTCACTTGGGGTATTTGACAAACTGACACTCTGCACACTGAGTGTCGGACTCAGCTTGTCAAATACACGCAGTGCCACACTGCAGCTCCCGGGGTCACGGTGGCCTCGCCGGATGCCAGCCTGGGCACACAGAGGGAAAAGAAGCACAGCAGCTGTTGTTAACTTCACAGGCTTTTTCCAGTTAGCAAAAAGCATCATTTATCCTCCCATATTTCCCCCTCCTGCACTCTTTTTGGGTGAGAGAGAACCACATCAGCAGACACTGCCTTCTGCTGCTGAGGAAAATATTCACTCTATTAATTCAGAAGTCAGAAAAAGAAGTACAACTTTGCCCCTGGGCATACATATAGGGGTTAATCACTGACTCTGTTGGAGGCTCCTCCATTTGGCAGGATACTATAAAGATTATGATGCTGAAAGAAAACCAAGCTCCACAAAGGGAAACAATTAACTTCTTCAGAAGTGAAGTGAAACTTTCTCTTCCGTTGACAAACTAACCCCCTTCTGCTTCATTTCTAGCGAACAGAGAAAGCCTTTCCTGCAATAAGTGGAGCTTTCCACCTCCAAACACTGGCATAATCCAGCCTTTAAGGGTGAACATTATATTCACACACACACACACACACTTCTTGCACAAAGCCCAAATATACTGTTATTCCCTTGTTCTTTTAACAGGAGTGTGCAGGAAATGCAGAACTGCACCTAAAGAAAACTAAATAACAAACATACACAAAAGAATATGTTGCACAGTATTACTCTATTCTGTGTCCTTCTCAGATGTTGACTGTTTAGAAAATCAGTCTAGAAACAGATTTGAAATTTTGATACTGTACAGCTCTCCCAGAAAAATCCATGCTGGCTCCAAAGTCACACATCCATTTGGCACAACACTTTTTATGTCATTCATACTTTTTGTGGACATGTAGCTGAGTTTTTAGCATGGTGTTTTAGCTTCCTTACCAGTCCATGGATTTTAATTTCACATGACCAGCATCACCAGTTTGTGAGAAAGTAGTCATGCTATTTTTAGTATCAAAAGTAAAGACTGAAATGTTTGTAATTATATTTTTAAGGTAGACCATTAAAGACACTAAAATAGAATTAGATTAAGTATATTAACAGTATCATACAGTGGGCAATTCATCAACCATTTCCACCTCTAACTTCTGTGACTATTTTACACAGATGATCATAGAATTCCATCTAATATCACATACAGAAACATACCTGGAAAGGAAAAGGTTTTTTCAGGTGAAAACGTAGCAAATACATGTTCTCCAAAATCAGAAGAGAGTGGAGTAAGACTGAAGAGCAAGAAAACAGCAACAGCTTTCAAGGTAAAATCTGTTTCTCGACTGAGTCACTACCAGGTTTGCAATTCTGGCATTCCCCTGTCTCCACCTTTGCCTTGGGTGCAATGTAGATAGTGACCATTTCTGTGCTCTGCCTCCTCATTCCAAATGCAGTTCAGCCATGGCAGATAAAACTATGTAGCAATGGATAAAATCAGCATATGCACTTCATGAAGATAAGAAAACTATGTTAATGAGCTGATTTAAGATCAGCCTACTGGAGTACAAGTGAACCTGTGATCCCCCAAAGGACTCTAAGCCATACCAAAACATGGGGAAGCCACTAGAGTAAGACTAAGCAGGCTCTTCCACGGGTATCAGTGACCAGATTGCCTTCAGCTTCAGTGCTGATGTCCAACAGGGGCAGATCTGGCCTTGGAGGGGGAAGAAGAAAAAAAGGCAGCACTGCTTCTGCAATTGAAGCTTAAAATAATCCCCCACTGTGGCTTTCTGAGGGGAAAAACAGCCACTTAAAATGTTGCTGTGAGGAACAGATAAGGGGTGGGGACACAATGGAGATAATTCTATCAGCAGATGGGAATGGAACTTGCAACTCTACCCGTAGAGATCATATCTAAAGTGAATGGATTTGTCATTGTCAGAGCTTCTGGTTTCAAGCTAAAGTGGGTATTCCCCAGTAAAAGCTCAGTGTTATAAAACTGAGCAATCTACTGCATACTCTGAAGGCCAAACAGAAAGAATTTTTCTTCCTGCATTCTGACATAAGTCAGTCCCTTACCAAATTCGCAAAAAGTCCCCTCCAGGCTGCACATCATCGCTCAGGTATTTTTACAGGGCTGTCAGACTGTTCTGGAACTTGTAATGAAAATAAATGAATAGTAAGATTATTGGATAGATTCAACTCTAAACTTAATAACAGCGTGCATGTAAGTGTGGCTGTGTGGTTTTCACATGCTGAGTACCAGAGCCCTAGGATGCAGCCATTTCTAGGCATGCATTTATTTTGCAGGATTTGAACTGGAATCAAGGTCATCTCTGTTCTCCCCTTGGTGAAACACAAATCACAGCCTGAATTGAAAGCAAGAATCCCCACTGATCTGTGGCAACAGGGTCTGCTGAACCCCTGGCCAGCGGAAACCTTGGGTTGTGCTTCTCCTAGGAGCTGGAAGCCTTTGTCATAACAGAGACAAATAAGGCTTTGCTCATGGCAGGCTTCCACTGGATGCTGTCCTGCTCCATATATGACCTTCCTATGCCCCCAGCCCTGCAGTGGACACTGCAAGAAGCTTTGCCATAATAATGCTGGTTCACTTCAAAGCCCCCAGGAAGGGCCTGATAATGCCCCCATTACCTTCAGGTCACCCTCACATGCTCCCACAGCCCCTGCACTCCCCTGAGCCCCACAGCCCCCGTCCCTGCACACTGGATTCTGTCCCCATCCCCAGACACCCAAAGAGAGGAAGAGGGTAAGCGCAGTAAACTTTCATCTGCTCTACTGAAACCATGGGGACAGTGAGAAATGGAGCTGAAGAGAACGCTCGCACACGGCTGGGACAGGGTCTCTCCCTGCTTACACCCTCCTCCATCCCACACCCTGCCCTGCTCATTGTGAGCTGCCTCATCTATGACTAATTTAGATCAAAACCTACCACTGCCAGCAGCTCACAGGCAGCATGTGTGTGTCTGTGAGCTGAGGGAGCACACACACATGTACCCTGCTGCTGAGTAGGGCTACAGATCACTGCTAATTATAATTCATCTTCATCAAGGAGCCAGGGCACAGTGCTCCCTGGCTGGGACCAGTGCCATTCCATCCCTGAGCCTGCCCTCCCCAAGCACACCCAGCTGAATGCTACCTCATCCCTGAAAGGAGACACCAAAAATCCCCTCTGGCTTAGGCAGACGCAGCCCAGCACTGAAGGGCAGCAGCCCAAACCCAAGCAGGATTAAGACCCCTCAAAGTTCGAGGTGTAACACGGGGTGGGAGGACAGCTTTCTTCATTGCCAGGAACATGGGCACCCCACACCTTTCGGTGTCCCAACACCTACGGGCCTTTGGGATGAAGCCCAAAGGACACGTCCTCCCCTGTCCCCAGCCCCCCTTCCGTGGGCAGGACGGGGACCTGGCACCTACCATGGCGGGGCCGTGCAGAGCCATGTCAGGCCGGGCCGGCAGCGTGGGGCTCAGCGGGGGTCGGCAGGAGCCGGTGGGGGCTCAGCCCGGGCACACAGCTCGGTTTTGAAGGGGCTGCTCCTCCTTCAAGAGGAAGCTGCGAATGGGGAAGATAAGGCTGAGGTTAGATAACAGGAAATGTCTGGATGTGAGTGACAACACATCCAGGTTGTGAAAGCAGCTCTCCCCATCCTGCACGAGGCTCACGAGCGGTGTGAGGGCGAGTGCCGCGGCCTTTGTCCAGTGCAGCCATGACGCTCAGGGCCGGGCACGCAGGGCCTGTAGCACACAGCCACCGGCAGGGCAAGGATGCGCACCGGGGAGGCTGTGAGCAGCCACACCAACTGTCCCCAGCCCGGCCACCTCCATCCCACAGCGGGCAGGCTCCACTGCCCTGGTTCTGAGGAGCCATGCAGGGGGCTGTGAAGGCACAAACAGCCACAAGGGCTCTGGGTCAGGACACAGCCTCATGCCCAGGGGTGGATCTCTCACCTTGAGAGGAGTCTGAGTGAGGTGCAGGGAAGCAGAGTTCTGTCCTCAGGGCTCCAGCCATTGCAGGAGGTTTTCTTCCAAAAGCTGCCTTGCAAGGCCCACCTTGCTTTTGAACTCATGGCCATGCCTCAGCTCTTCTGTTCCCTTGCACTCACATGAGCAGAGAGGTTTTGCTTTCCCAGTTCCAGCACCCAACCAAGGAGCTGGCCCTGCCTCTGTGCCCCTGCTGGTCCCTCCAAGAACCCTCTGGTGTCCACTGAGGTCCCCGTCCTGGAGCATCCACAATGCCGGCACAGAAAAGTAAACACCAGTGGATAGCTCAGATTTGTAACCAAAGCAAGTCCCAGAGTTTCTCCTCTCCTGTCCCCTCCCTGTACCGCCCTCAGTATGAGGCAGTCTCAAGTGGCACCTAGAATCAGTGCTGTTTTCATCCAGCCTGGCCAGAACCTCAGCTGGCCAGCACAGCTGTGGGGACAGAGACCTGCAAGCTACATGTGCCCAGCAAACCCAGGAATGTGAGAGGCATTCCTCATCTTTCTAGGCCAGTATGATACACAGTATATTTTGTAAAGCCAGGATTCATTAAAAATTTTTTGCTCTGTGTCTGCACCTTCCCAGGCATGTTTGCCATCCGCTAGCCCTGATGGTGCGATGGACACTTGAGGGATATCCCTCTTGTAGGATTAGTTTTCCCACTCCCAGCATTCAGCTGCAGCTCTTCCTTTCCAGTTTTGCCTCCCCACTGCTGTCTGGCTCTTCAACCAAACCCCACAGACAGCCTCCAGTGCTGGTGGCTGGGGCCTGCCCTAGTCCAGCAGCTTTCAGTTACATTATCAGCATGCCAGGACTGCAACCACAGACTTTATGTTTCTGCAGCTCTGACCAAACCCCTAATCTGGAAAGCACTTATTTATGCCTCCAAGTAACTGAGCCCCCTGGGAGCACCCACAAGGTACTTCTGAGACTCTGTGCAGACACAGTAAGACCAGCCAGCCTGCCAACAGTCAAACCCATTCCCTGTGCCTGAGGAAAAAGCAGATAATGAGGAATACAGTTACTGTCTAGTTCCTCTTTCATTTGCCTGTGTTTTAAAATATACAGTAAAAGAGGAATGGACAGGTCTGGGTGGTTTTGTTCTGTTTTTACTTTGGTTTTAACTGGCTGCAAGGAGTAGGGCTGTTCATGTAGTTTTTTATGCAAGCCAGCATGAGCTTGAGTCCATGAAGGCCTTCTAGCCAACATGCCACCAGAAACCTGAGACTCATCAGCTGTGGCAGTGGGAGATCAAGCATCCTCCCCCAGCCAGGACACTCTGCCTTGCCTGCACCTGACCCCAGCCCAGTCCTGTGGGCCCACAGTAACATCCAAGGTGGAAGGCTCTCAGGGAAGCTGATTTCCTCCATACTTTGCAGATGTCACCACACTGTCCTACTCTGTGCAACAGCCTTGAAATCACACTCGGCATTTCCCAATGAAGGGACTGCTTTCAGTGCACTTGCAGTGCGCACAGCTCTTAGCTTGCTCTGGGAAGAGGAAGAAAGGAGGTAGAGAAGCTGTGGGCATCACAGACTGCCATCAAATAATGTTTCAGAGGCTTTTGCATACTGCTCCCCAAATTTTCTTGGAAAATCACTTGGAAAACAGTGCATCCATTTGATTAGCATGCAGCAAATTCTCTCACACAACAGTCTCAAATTCTTGTACTTTTTACCTGCCATAAAGTAGGACATGAAGGATTAGCAGGTTTGTACTGGACATGGAAAAACTGGGACTCATTTAATTCCTATGCTGCTCTGTGCAGATCAATCCATGCAGACATTAAAAAAAAAAAGGACATGGAACTCTTGGAGCAAGTGCAGAGCAGATCCACAAAGTTGATAAGAGGACTGGAGCACCTCCCTGACAAAGACAGGGAAAAGAGTTGAGGCTGTTCAGCCTGGAGAAGAAAAGAATGTGTGAAGACCTTATAGCAACTTCAGTATTTGAAGGACCTACAGATACTGGAAGCTGGAGAGGGACCCTTCATCAAGAACTGTAGTGACAGGACAAGGAGTAATGGGTGCAAATTGAAAGAGAGGAAATTTAGGCTGGATATTAGGAAGAAATTATTTACTGTAAAGGTGGGGAGATACTGGAACAAATTGCCCAGGGAAGTTGTGAAAGGCCCAACCCTGTCACAGTTCAAGGCCAGGCTGGATAAGGCCTTGAGCAAGCTGGTCTAGTGGAAGGTGTCCCTGCTCATGGCAGGGGGAGTTGGGACTAGATAATCTTTAATGTTCCTTCCAACTCTTAACTTTCTATGTTTCTGTGATCCAAACTGACTTAGCCAAGGCCAGGTGATTGCAGAATCTGGCCCTTGGTCAGCAAGCCTTCACAGCACACAGAATTAAGTCCATCAGTTTTGAAGCCACCATATGAAAGGATGGAAAGACAAATTATTTATACATCTAATTCAAAAATACCAAACCACTCTTCTGAAGTTTCTCCTCCCAGGTGAAGAATACTATTATTTACTCCTGCGTTGGCTAACTGTTCAAATTGTTTTCCTTCATCCTTAGCTCTTGGAGAGCTTTCAGACTAAATCTCAGAGAGCCAGTTGCTAGCAGACTTTCTCCTGAGCTATCTGTGAGAACAGCAGGCACTGCCTTGCCCTGCAGCGAGGTGTTAATGACCCAGGGTCTAACAAAGCCAGCAGTGACCCCTCCTGCAGTCAGCTCCACCAAAGCCAGCAGTGACCCTTCCACCAGTCAGCTATAACACCATCCTTCTCGGTTTGTCCAGATGTGGGTGAGCTTTGACACTTGTCATCATTACAGGTGCTGCTTGGGAGAAGCTGTGAGGCCCAGTGAGAGCCCAGCATGAATGCACATGGGGGAAAGGGTGAAAAGAAGGGTGTTTATGTGGTGTTTATGTGAGCAACCTCAGTGACCATGTGAATGAGGAGAGGAGGACAGGGGAAGCCAGGAGCAGCCCTGAGCTGCCACTGCAGCACTTCCCCCCTGTGCCTCTGGAAGCAGTCATGGTGCTGGATTCTCCAGGGAGCAAGATGGGGTGAGTGTTTTCACAGTTCCTTTCCTCCAGAAGATGGCTAATTATGACAGCTTAGCTCCAGGCACTAAACCAGCTTGTAATGGTGCAGGAAAATATCACAACTATTCCTTTAAGGCCAAGCCATGCATGATGGAGGAACTCCCTTGGGAGGTCTTTCATCCCTACATATGGGGAGGGATCTCTTCAGCAAGCAAGGTTAGAAACATTTCATCCTCACCACAAGCCTGCCTCTAGAACAAGACTTCTCAACTGCCACATCTTGTCAGCAAAACTCACTTAGCTGAGCCCTGCCTCACTGGCCAGCCTGAGCTTTGAGTTGTGTGAACATCTTGTTCCCATTTCCATTCTTCACCTCGTTCAGAAAGAAAAACAAATCAACACACCACGTGGACCTCCAAGTTTTGCTGTCAGTGCCATCCTCCCTTCCTGCCCTCTTGCCCTCTTTTCTGGCAGGTGCACAGCAACAAGAGTCAGAGGCTGGGCTCCAGCAAACAGCGGATATTTCTGTTCATGGCTGATTATGTGTTTGGCACACTTGTTTTAGACCTCTGGTTAAGGGGTGGGGGGGCGGGGGGGGAATGAGAAAGAGAGACAGAGACAGAGACAGAGGAAAAAAAAAAGGCAGACACCAACCAAGAGGTTCAAAGCTGGTTTTCAGATGGACAGTGAGAGATAAGAAAACCCCACTAACTGTCACAGCTACTGAATGACCCAGAAGACATCCTGTACCTAATACACTGTTAAGAATAGCATTCAGGGAACAGTAGTAGTGTTGATATTTAATCCTAAAGAAGTAGCAAAATAGCACCAGCCAGAGGTCAAGTAAGTTCACGTAGCTTTGACTTATTCTTATTTAATTTTAATGAGTACACTTGGATTTTTATATGAGTGGAGGAAAACCAGACTTCCTTTTTTTCCCCAGGTCTGGAATACCTGTTCAGTTGAGACCAGTTCTCTGTTCATAGGTGCTAAGTAACCTTGTCTAGAGATTTTGCTTCAAAATAAAGTTGTATTGCAGCCACCTTAATTCCTTAATTTCCTTAATTCTAATGCATCATTGAAAAATAAAGCTGCATTTTCCATATTTGCTCCATCAAAAGACTATCTTTTTTCTTGCAGTAATCTTATTACATGGCTAGACAAAGAGTAAAGTCTTACTCTAGGTCTGAAAGATTGACAGACTTTATCTCCTAAAGAAATCATGAGCTATGGAACTGCTTTATTCACTGCTGACATCAATACAGTTACTTCTGAGAACAGAATCCAACCCTAGAATTCTAAAAAGACAATTGTGGATTCATAGATCTATTGGGTTTTTTTTCATAAAAAAAAATTTAACAAGCATTTAAGTTGTCAAAGACGGGATTGTGCCAATTCTTTTTCACAGACAATGAAGACAGAGAGCAACTGCGCTTCTGACACTCATCACTGAACATGCAGTAACTAAATTTTTTTTTCTCTGCATATTACTTTCAGAAACCACACATCAGCCAAGTTTCTCTGCTGCCACTTTCTGGAGATCCTACCAAATGAATATCCTGGGTACAGAGCACTGGTGATGGCTACAAGGCATGGCAGGCAAAGGCCTGTGGTGAACCTGCACACTCCTGCTCTGCAGCTGCAGTCTCTGTGCCACGCCAGGCTCTCTCCCACATGGGAATACAACAGGAAAAGCAGCTCTGTAGTGGTGCTCTCAGACTGCCCTCTCAATGCTGGCAAAAGCAATTGGCAGTCAGGAAAGAAAACCACATCAGGGCTTTCATGTTTGGAGATACCACTTCCAAGGCTCCTAAGGCACAGATAACTGGAAACCAGGACTGCAGCTAGAGAGATACCAGTTGCCCAGTCTTTCCAGTCTTCCTTTAGCATCTGCTGCTGGTGAGCCCCAAGTGATAGAGTGCTGGGTCAGCCAGCCCTGAGTCTGACCCCGGGCAGATGTTCTGCTCTTCAGTTAAGCCTCAGAACTGACTGCAGGAACAGCATGGAACCAACACACCAGGAACACCTAAACGCCAAGTTGGTGTGTTTATCAGTCCTGCACTCCACAGGCAACTGCTGCAGTGTCACAGAGATGTCCCTCAGCGCTGACCACTGTCAGACCTTTCACTCTGGGCTTCTGGGAGGAGGCAGATGTGCAGTTATGTCTCACCCCCCCTTTTGGAACACAGAGGGCATTTCGACACTGCTGCCTCTGCTTGCAGAGTCACTGTCAAAGGGAAGTCCATGACCACGGGGCTCTGGCTCGCAGCTCGCCTGCTGTGTTGCTCAACAGTGACAGTTGGGTTTACATCAGCCACCTTTCTCTGTGGCAATGAAGTGCTTCCCAAAGACCATCACACCAGAACAGAAGGGGGTTTCTGTACAACACACCTCTGTCTCTCAGTACGTGAAGTATCATGCTACTAGGCCACCTCGTAGTCATTACATCAAACCTCCCCTTTTGGGACACAGAAGTTGTTCACAGACATTGTGAAAAAAAATGTCTGTCACAGCAGGATGACCTACTTCATAAGACCTCTTCAGAGTGGCACAAGAAAAGCCAAAACAGAGTTGTGTGGGTTGGTATAACTGCCAACGATTTTGCAAAAGTGGGAAGCCTGATTTTCATAAGCATTGCCTTGGCTGCTGAAAGGCTTCTCACCCTTCCCAAGAGGAAAACTGTATTTTGAGAGAAGGCCACAGCCCTTTCTTTTCTTTTGGACTCTTAAGAGATTATTCATTAAGGGCAGCCTTTTCTTTTCTTTTGGACTCTTAAGAGATTATTCATTAAGTCATATGCCTTCACACTATAGCTGAACTGGGATAGACACACCAAACAGACCAGAATCTCTCCAACAGCCATTATCTATTTCCATCACATCTTCCCTCTTGTGCTGGAGCTTTTGAGACATTTCAGGGTGTTTTCCAGTCCAGTGAAATTCTATCAGCACACCTCTTCCCTCTGCAGTGCCTCATGTGACAGCCTAGAGCAGCGATGCAGGCTGAAAGTCCAGCCTGTAGCATTGGGGATTTCTCCCCCTTCCCAAAGCAGCTGAGTTGCTTCACATCCTTTACTCAGTCAGGTATGAATCAGAGATCCCTTCAGGCAAGAGCATGGAAATACATGGAAGGAAAGAGGTTTTATTGACCCTGATGGCTTAATCTTATCCCAGGATGTGAATGAGCTTTAACAACGCTCAGACTAAAAAGTTCAAACATAGACACAAATGTCTCTTTCCAAAGCAGCTTATGGAACATTGCACAAATCCAACAAGGCACATAAGGTCTATTTTAAGCAGCACCCCAGCCTTATCCAGACAGTGAACTTACACTTGGCACCAAGACAGACAAGAAATTGCCCATCAGAGCACATGGCCTGAGTGAGGTGTTAGTGTTAGAGCTCTGATTACCCGCTGAAATGCCCACAGGCAAGGAGTCTGGCCAGGCCATCCATCTGCCTGCAGGGCTGGTCAGAAGGGCTGGCAGGGACACAGCCCTTCTCGTGGTTTTCTGTAAAAGGCTGAGAAAACGCGAATGTTGAATCTTAAACCTGGAGCAGACAGGGTAACTCGAGGCAGGGTCACTTCTCTGAGCAGGTAAATATCCAGCCCGATGGGCAGGCTGGGCAGGGACACAGCTGTTCCAGTAGCGTCCTGTCGGGAGAGCCTCAGCCGAGATTTGGGCAGGCCACAAAGACAAGTGTTTAAAAACTGTTCTGCTGTGTATCAGAGGTATATGTTATATTAAAGATTTAAAACGTTTTGGCAGATACAAAGTCAAATTTGGCGTGATTGGTGCAAAGAAGAGGGGAGAGACACAGAGGGAGAGACGCTGTGCTCCCAAAGTCACCGGGACACCGGGGACAGCAGCGCTGTCTCCGGAGGTTGCAGGGGAGACTGAACTGCCCCGGCCCCCCGCGCCCGCCTCTCGGGACCAGACCGGGCTGGGCTCCCCCCAGCACAGAGCGGCTCTTGCTCAGGGCAGGGCCCGGAGCTGCGGAGGGGCCCGGAGTTGCGGAGGGGCCCGGCCGGGCCGGCGCTGGGGCGGAGCGGCCCCGCCGCCC
>NW_005054456.1:1037075-1057891 GCF_000277835.1 Geospiza fortis
GGACAAGGACGACTTTCAGGCGGGGGTGGGGGGGCCGGTTTTATTTTTAAAATGCGTGTCAAAATACTGCAAATAAAATCCGAGCCGGCTGATGGGCCCGGAGGCTCATTCGCAGTCACAGCGCAGGGCAGTCCCGCTCAGTTACTGCAGAAAGCCACAGTACCGAGGAAATCCTTGTCCTGGGAATTGCCTTCCTGACAGCCCTGCTGTGGCCTTCGATATCGCTGTGTCAGCCACGGCTTTCTGCTGGGAGCCGGCTGGAAAAAAAAACTGGTGGGCCTGTCATTGTCAGTAATGGCGAGAACCTGGTTCTTGTCAGCCCCAAACCATAACCAAACTCCCACTGCTCTGAAAGCCATCTCCATCCCTGTCCCAGCGCTGCTGCCAAGCACAGCAAAGTGTTTCTGGGTACTCTCTGCACACAGCTGATGGCAAACACCTGACATGGACCTGATTCCTGGGCACAGGGCACCTCATGCATCTGCACAGGATCACAGTGACCATCTTTCCCCCTCTGGTCTAACTTTGCTTCCTTCAGCCTGACCCAGTGAAGTTCTTCCTTGCTATCCGGCAGCTACAGTCTCTCAGGTTTTGCAGGTGTTTCCAGTTGGGGTGAGCACTGTAATGAGTTTCATGCTACTAATGCCTTGAGACAGGAAACTTGAGGAACAAAAAGGATGGGTGAGTGACAGAGTGCATCACACCGCCAGCACTGGGGGTGTGGATGTGGCATTGGCCAGGCTGCAAGTGAGTACTCACCACTGGAATGTCCTACAGGAAAGGGGCCTGTGCCAGGCCTGGGAGGATGCGAAATGAGGTGAGGAACTGAGCTGACCCACAGGCAGGTCACATCCTGAGGAAGGGGAACCCAGGGAGGGCAGAGACAGCAGGTTTGCCTGGGCTGGGAAGAGTGATGGCAATCACAGTGAAGCAGGGGCAAAAAGGGAGACATCATTGCTCTTCAGGAACGCCTGAGTTGAATCATCAGGAGTACCTGCAGTTTGCAGTGAGAGCTGGACTTCCTGTAACTATGTTGTGGGGGGGAGAGCCAAGGCCGTTGCAGACAAAATATCAGTGCCTGCTCTCTAGCAGTGTGGCCATGCCAGTGTGCCTCACTCCTGCAGCAGAGCCAGAGCTCCCTGTGCATCTCTGCAGGGCTCTGGCTCCAGCCCCTGGGGTCCTACAAGCATTCCTGCTCCCAGCTATACAGAGGCTGTTCATCCCCTTTGAGCAGCTCTCAAGTCACACTGTTACTGGTGCAATTTGTTGATGAAGATGTGGTTTGCAATGCCATTTTCTTAGGGAATGAAACATTTTGTTTCTTTACTCAGGGACACTTTTTTTTTTTTGCTTTAATCAATCTTTGGGAGATAAATAAAAGTATATATGCATACTGAGTGTGGCATGTTCCTTGTCACATTTCCTTTCATTTACTTGATGAAGTGAGAGGGCTTTCCAGTTTCTTTACATATATAACATTTTTCACTTGCAAAAACATGGGAAGAATAAAGTAAATGCATATTTCAGATACTTTTTCCTTTCAGCCCTTGGTTCTTAACCTTTTGCATCATGTGCCCATGGAAAAGATAAGTATTTCTTACTTCATGTGACCTGAGAATTTGGGGTTTTCTGTCTCTTAAACCTTTTCTCAGTTTACACAGACACACACACTTCCTGCATATACAGTGTGACGATAGCTTGAAAGCAAGTTTATCTTCCTCAATTTTTTTAGGTCACATAAAAAAGATTGGGAGCATTTCATTTCTCACAAAGTCCTGGCTTTAGCCTCTCTTGAGCTTGCCCCACGCTGACAGCATTTGGTTAGACCGTGCCTGTCCCAGACCTTGCCAGCAGTGGCACCAGGCAAGCTGCCTGTCCCATGAGAAGAGAGGTCCTGGTGGGTCCACTGCAGTGAAAACTCTTTCTCTCAGGAACAACTTGAAAGACACAAACCCCTAAAACCTTCTGCATTTCAGCTCTACACCCAATTTAAATACATTTGCAATGAAGTTCAACAAGGTCCAGTAAAGGCTAAACTGGCACAGTGGGACTGCTTCCCATTTTCTTTCATTCCTGTCTTTAAAGGAGGGTTTTTCTTGCAACAGAAAAGCTTCTTCCCTCCTAACCTGCAGCCCACAGCATGGCACAGCCAAGCCCTGAGGAGCCTGGATCACAGAGTCAGCCAGCCAGCCTGGTGCCCTCCCTTGGCCATGGTCCAGCCGGTGCCACCCAGCACAAACAGGGGGCAGGTGATGTGGGGATGTGCCCTCATCCTGCCCAGCAGCCGGAGAAGAGGAGGGGAGGGCAGTGGGATGAAACCCAGGTCCTGTGGGGTGCAGCCAGCTCTGCCCACACCTCTGAACAGAACAGAACAGGCCATTCCCGAGCCCCAGGATCAAACAGCAAGAGTTTGGTTGTGCCCACATTACAAAGCCCTCGAATCCACATGTGGAGCCTTTGTGTTCCTAAAGCATGAGCCTCAATTTTTCATGTAGTTTTTTTCAGCACATGAAAAAAACCATATCCCATGCTGCAGTTCATCTGAGCAGTGTTTGCATAGCATGGAGCTGTAAGCTTGCCCATGCTGCCTATTGGCAATTGCTCCTGATTTATGATATTGTCCAAACAGTGTTCAGGCATCATTTAGGAGAGTATTATTAGCAAAGGCTAAAGTAGTGCCAGGATGTGAGCAAATAATTAAGTAGGATAGACGATCACTGGTCCAGTGCTGAAGCTTTCAAGCTGAGAATGTTTTGTTCACAGCATAGCCACAGCCTGGGAATCAGTGGAAGCTGGAGGGATGTGATTTGGGAGATATGCAGTTTATACACTGCTCTGCCAACTGGGATATCCCATAGCATCAGGAAACCTTGGTCCTTCCAACACTGCCCTGCTTCTTCTTTTTCAGTGAACATCAGCTGCCATAACATAATTCATGCACTGTAATTTTTATATTCTTATATAAATAATCACAAAATCAGTTCTACTGTGAAGGTTGTTTTGGTTCAAAAGAGGAACATGAATGAAGTGTTGCACACTGTGTAGGGGTTCAGGCAGGAATGGGATGCAGTGGGTGTGCTGGGTCTGTAGCAAGCAGAGGATTGGCACCTGGAGAGCAGGAGGAGACTTTTCTCCAAGGAGAGTGACAGCATCACAGGTTCCATTGTGGTGCCATTCTTAGAGATTGTGGATACTTCAGGGCTGCATGCACTGATAAGATGGTTTTGAAGGGCTGCCTCGGTTGTTCTTCAAATGCCCAGGAAGTTTCTTTGCTCCTGCTATTTGTACAGAATACAAATACTATGGGAGCAGTATTGGGATCAGGAAGGAATCAATGTGGATTATTCCTAAAATCAGGGTGGTCTACATTTCCATGGAAAAATAGTCAAAAACATCTCAAGGTCGTTAAGTTAAAAGAAAAGCATTTGAGAATAAAGAGTTTTCATGTGTTTTGAAGTACATTAGACTCTCTTAAACAGCTAATTTTTTTCTCTTGAGCACAGCAGAAATTGCTCATGGTCAGTAATTGATCCAATACACTTCACCCTCTGCAAGTTTTCTGTTCTAACACTCCTCCCCACCATTTTCTTTATTTACTCACTGTTTAAAACCATTTGTGTTTCCAGTCTGAGATCACATCCTCTGCCACAGGCAGCTCCCAGCTGGGGTGCACTAATCAGCACCTGACCTTCCTAGTGAATACACCTGGCTCAGCTAGGGTGAGACTGCCAAGGGTCTGCCTTTTCTGCTGCCCTTCCCTAAATTATTATTTGTTCTCAGCAAGCTTTACATTATTTCATGATTTCTTAGATGTTTCTACCTGTCAGTTATTCCAGGGACTTTTGATGAAAAGCAGGTAGAAGAAAATCAAACTGGAAGACTACAAGGAGATACCTTTACTTCATGGCACCTCTTCCAAGCCTCACATCTGAAGTGGGAATATTCATATGCATGCAAAGGTACTTTGGCCTAGCAGAAGTTGGTTCCCTGCAGCGCATTCCTGAGCTGCAGACTGAGCCCAGACTAACATGATTTAAGTGGCAGGGCTTCCATCCCCTCACAGTGGGAAATGCTGCCAAGGTTTTACAAATCTTGCTGTTAGGGCATTTTTCTTACTAGGTTTCAATCTTAAGTATCCTTTTGCACAGTTGCATCCCACTAGTTTCAGATACAAGCTAAAATGAAGAAGAATTACCTGAAATGAAGCCAAGGGAAATGCATGAAGTGATGTTTGCAGAGTACATTGATAGAAGGGGACAGAATGTCCTTGGGAGAACAAAGAAATTGATTGTTAATAACACATTTCATGATGCAGACACCAAAGGACTTTTATAACTGCTGTGAAGTCCCCATGTGTTAGCCTCATAGTGCAGACCTGCAAAGTGCTCGGGGTAGCTCAGGGCAGGGGATTGCAGGGTGGGCATTTGGATCTCGTGGGGTATCCAGCAGCCCCGTGCCTACCCCACCCAGCTGGGTCCTCTCCAGTGCTGGGCATCCCTCCCCACAGGGATCTTCTGGACCAGCTGGCTTGGGGAGTGCACAGACAAGTGAGGAGCTCCTAGGAGCAAGGCTCAGACTCAAGAAAAGGGCATTAATCTGACTCTAAGTGCCTGACAAACTTTGATTGTGTGAGAGCTGAACAGCACAGAGGGAATTTTAGTGATGCCTGCACTGGAAATGGATTGCTAGCCTAAACCCTGAGCAGAAGATCCAAGCCCAGCAACATCTGACAGTAGCTGTGATTGGTCCACAATCATTTGGCAAACAAAAAAGAGTTTTAAACTGATTTAATCCTTCTGGCTTTTTCTAATAATCAGGTTAAGATGAGAGCCATGCTATGGACAGAAGGAAGGTCAGCAGATCCCCAGTATCTGTCAGGTGAGAGAATTAAGTGAAGAAGATGGATAAAGAGGAGAGATTCGATGAGGGTGATGGGAAAGAGGACAAAAAAAGAGGTAGTAGCAAAACTCAATAATGACAAATTGAATGAAGTGAGGATTTCTCAGTGAGTGGAGCAGCACCAAAACAAAGTCTGAACATTCTGGAGCATTGGACTGGTCCTGAAACCTAAACCATCCAAATCACTGCCAGCAGTTTTCTTTTGAAAGCTTCAGCTACCAGGGGAAAAGAACTGGAGATCCAGAGAACCTCACAAGCAGGTACAGCAGAGATGGCTGTGAGCTCTGTATCTTTTAGGTGATGTATTGGAGTTCTAATGGCAGCAACATGTATAACAAATGAGGTCACCAGACTAATATTATTACAGCAAGTTCCACATGAATTAATCATGTTTGAGCCATGATAACAGAGGGTTGCTTAGTGTATTATCTCTGAGGCTCCCATCTCTCTGGCACTTGCTCTGAAGCCAGATGCCTTGGGATGGGGCATGGACTGGTTTTTTTCAAAAGAAAGCAAGCATTTCTTTCAAAAGCAGACTCATTTATTCTGTTTTATTCTTGGGTAGGTCAGGCTTTGGTAGCAGAAGCAGTTCCAAAACTGCAGTATGATATTTTTTGTAAGGTTTTATGTTGGGTTTTTCCCTCCTTTCTTTGCAAGATACTGAAAGGACCCTGGGAAAATTTCCCCCACCAGCCTTCTGGTTTTGAGATAAATATAATCTCTTTATAAAAACACACACTCACATAGCTTACAGCAGCCTTGTGCTGGATGTGGTGCGCACCATAAATCACACCACCTCACTGCCAAACCAAGTCTAAAACAAAATGTAAGAAACTTCCTAGTGAATGTCCATCTTTATTTCTGTCCTCAACAGCAGGAAACTCGTGTGAAAGGTTTTTACTAGTCCTTGCACCAAAATAAAAGGTTTGAGAGATCTCCAGATAAAGGTTTTCCTGAATTAATAAACACATAGGTTAGTATACATCAATGAATAGAAACTCTTATGACCGTGAGAGGGAAAAGCCATGCAGGTGTGGAGCTGCTTGGGTGCCTGTGTGTGTGACATTGACAGGTCTGGTCACAGCACTGGCTTCCAGTGTGACCATCCTCCCTGATGCTGGGGCGCTGCCAGGCTGCTACCAAAGGAATGAGAAAATAAAGAGAATGAGAACTTTGACCAAACCCCCGGTAATCAGAGCAGTTGTTAGCTGACTTGCACATCGCAACAAAAGTTGAAGTTGGGTTAATGGCAGTGGCTTATCCATGGGCTATTTTTCTCAGTCTGGTCATCCCAGAATCACTGCTGTGCTTTACTTTGCAGTACAAAAGATGGCTCTGTGGCTCACATGTAGCAAGCAGGAAACCAGCAGGAAAGAGGGAAGATTCCACAAAAATTCCACCTTTTCCTGTATTACTGACTGTGCTGATGCTTTCTCTGTTCAGTTCTTGTTTGGCTCCTGGGCACTCACCCAGACTCACCCTCTGGCAGAGACAAAAAGTGCCATTCATGGACTGAAAATTGGAGCTTTGGTTCTGGGTAACCATTTGGCTGACAGATGTTTCTGCTTGCCTGTCTCCATCATCGCTTTTTCTCCAACTAATTCCTGTCCTAGGAAGTGTGTGGCACTAGTGCAGAGAAGGAATGAGGGAAACCCACAAAAAATTAAAAACATTTTCAAAGCCTGGGGGTGTGAATTTCTGACCTGTTGGCTGATGATGTTGGGAGGGTGTGCCTGCACCTCCAGGTATGGGTGGGAGCCTGGCTGCAGGGGATCTTTCATGTAAGTCAAAGGCACAAGTTATACAACATCTCCCAGCTCTTGTTTCACGGGTCAGGAAGTGCCAGCAGTCCAAGGGTTCAGAGAAATGCTGTCTGACAAAATGTGCAGAGTTCAGCCCTGGTCCTACAAGGATGAGGGACAAACTAACCAAGGTTAATTTAAAAAAAATAGAAAAAGAAACATACGATAGATTTCATTTGTTTGTTTTTAACTGTTTGGTTTGTTTTCATTTTGTTTAATTTCTGAAATGTTTTGATCTTTGTACAAAAAAGTAAGAAAACAGAAAGAATTATGTTATTTTCTGTGTTCATTTGTCATGAGAATCACAAAAATCCAGATTGTTTTATTCCTAACTATGTCTATTAACTATACAGTGTCTCACAATGATCCCATAAAATCCTTGGGAACATGGACAGCAGAAAAGCTGCTCATTCTGTCCAAATGCCAGTGTGAGGAGGGAGGGTGTCACACGACTGTCACATCACCAGCTCTGGGACTGGCTCACAAGCCTCATTCTCTGACCCATCTCATGCACACAACTTGTGCCTCACAGTGTCCCAGGGCTCACACAACAATGGGGTTTTATTTCCCATCAGTGAGGCTGATGGGCCTCACTGTTCAAGGAGGGATGATGGCAAAGTTTTGTGTATGGGCATTGCTGCATCTTAACAGAAATATTTTGAGGATTTCTGACTTCCTGGAGAGCTCTCTAAGCTGCTCCACCTTTGGAAGCACAGGACAATGGTGTTAGAGAGTAAGATTAAAATCTTGGAACTTTTACATGCATTTTTTCAGAAGGAGTGAGGTCACAGGAAAATTACTAAGTTGTTGGAAGGAGACTGGGACTGTTTCTAAACATTTGTCATTTTCCTACAAGGGATTTTTGCCACCTCAATAAGCAGCTGTCCAAGGCAGGAGGCAGTTGAGGGGAACACTTTGATGACACTTTGGCTGTTCTGGTCCTGCTGATGGTTCTAAGGGCGAGACAGTTTTGCAAAGCTCCTCCACCCAATTCAGAGCCCTGTGACTAACTCCCTGCACAGAGCCCATTTCCTCAGAACAGCAATCACAGGCTGCAGACAGCAGCCTGGTCCTGCCCCAGTACAGCCAGCACAGTCCAGCATGTCTGAGGGAGCCTTAACATGGGTGTGATACCCAGCCCAGGAATTCCAGTGTCACGAAGTAATTATTTGTAATAACTCAGAGTAACAATTTCCATATGTAGGACTCAAAAACAAGAACTACAGGTTAGGAGATAGATACAGCTTGTTAGATGAGAGCAGGATTTCCATGTCCTTTAAAATAAGATCTGTCCTGTTTTGTGTTTTGGTCTCCCCACCAAAATAAAATCAGCTGCAAACAGATGTGTCAGTGAGCAGAGGCAGAATTATTGCCAGAGGTGTGAGGTGGGGAGGGTTTGACATGGACTGAACTCTCAACACCATGATCATACTTTACTGATTAAAGAGCCTGAACAGATGCACCTTTCACTTCCAGTTTAGATTAAAACCTTGACTATCTCCTCCAGGTCAGCAAGTTTGGTGTTCAGGCTCTTTCAGGACTGTCCAGAATGTGGAAATTAATAGAGTGAGACAGACACAAACTGAGGTGTCCCTAAAAACTTCCATGCAAAGAAGCCTGTGTGCTTCCCTGCATGGAGGAATGGGATCTTCTTTGCTCATCCCTCAGAGAGTTCCTTTGTCCAGCTGGGCAGAAAAAGCCAGGAAGGTGAAGGTTGATGCCAAGGAGGATTTTTAGCTTGAATGGTGGCTTTTTTTTCCTCCTCCACCCCCCATTCCAACACACACACACACAAACACACACACAGGGTCTGGCACACACAGATCCTGGAGCAAGGAAAGGAATTCCCTGCAGGACAGCAGGACACAGGCCAGGACCTCAGATGATACCTGCAGCTGGTGAGTCCTTGCCCTCACCCCACAGAACCTTCAGCCCTCCCAGTGCTCAGAGCTGGGTCAGCAGCCCCACACACAGAGCTTGCTCTGTTCCTGGGCACAGCATCACCCTGGCTGTGGCCAGCACAAATCCTCTGGCCCCCAGCCAGCCCACAGGGTTTCTTTCCCCCTTTCTCTGCCAAAGCAAATTGACTTGTGACACCTTTCCTGATGTTTTCATCATTTAAAGGGTGGAAAGCTGAAAGCCTGGCTTCACTGCCTTCACTTCCATGCCTCCTTTGTGCTCTCCCACCTAGATGTTAAATGGGCTCTTTCAGGGAGCACTGGCCATTGGAGTCACTGTGGGCAGGCAGGGGCACATGTGTGCTGCACCCACTGCCAGCACAGCCCAGGGGGAACAGTGCTACCCCAGCAGTGCATCCTGGCTCCTTTTGCTCCCAGTCTCCAGCATTTCAGCTCCCTGGGCCTTGGCCATCCTGCTGTTTTCATTTCAGAAAATCATATAACCTAGTTCATGCCTTCTCTGATATAAAGTATGTTGCAGGTTTTGACTGAATGATAAATAAGAATTTTTGTGCCCTGTAGATCATGGATCTTATGGTCATCTAAAACAATAATTTATAACTTCACAATCTCAGACAAGACCTTGTCCTGACAAGTGGATACCTTCTTCTACTTCCTGCACTGTAGCAGAAACCTAGTCCACATATACACTACAAGCTCACCTTCTCAGTCATACATGGTTTGCAGCATTCTTCCCAAACAGAATGAGAAAAGGCATGTCCATGAGTGAACTCTGACTCTTCTACTTCTCACTCTTCTATTGACTCTTCTACTCCTCTCCTTGCATGAGATTATGAGGGACCACCTTGAGACTTGCACTTATGGGAAATATAACACTGAGGTATTATAACAATCCAGTCAATAATAAACTTTAATAATAAAGTTGATGCCAAAACCAGGTGGGATCACCTGACAATTTGTTTTGCTAACAAAGGCACAAGGACCATGTCCAAAGCCCAGTGGAAGGCACCTGTGCACTCAGATGCAGTGCAATGCCCTTGGGTATGGCCAGCAAATCCATCACCTGTGCTGTGACAGTGGCCAAGGTGCACGGCACCAGATCTCTGCACAGGTGATGAGAACAGCGCCCTCTGCCCAGATCAGTGCCTTGCTAGGGTCTCCTCTGCCTTTTTTTCAGAGCAACTTGCTCTGTTTCCACAGTGGTTACCAGTAGGGAGTTCCTGAGCTGCACACTGCCTTGGTGAGGGCATCTCAGCTCTGTTTATAGCAAATTCAGAGCCTAGAGGTAGAAGAGCCACAAGACACCAGAATGTGTCATCTGGCCTTGGAAACTGGGAAACAAAGAGCTTCTAAATATGCAGGGACCTCCCTGTGTTCCTGGGACCACATAGCAAGAAGACAGAAAAGCTCAAACATATACAGAGAGGAATGTCTGCCCTCCTCCTTTTCCATGTGCTTCAGCCAGGATGTTTGTGCAAGAAGAAAGCCAGTTGAACAATAAAACCCACATGGCAGATGTGGAAGGGAAGTCTGGAATCCAGCACACCAAAAGAAAAGATTGGCATGAGTTCATCCTCATGATAAGGTTCCCCTCTCTAATGAGGATGCACATCACAGCATCTTTGACAGGGGGCCAAACTGATAATTGCAGCAGTGTGGTACTTGGCACTTTGAAATTTTCACCCAAAAATTGTGAAGCACTTTACAATTAAACTTAAATATATGTTTATATGAGATGGGAGGGGCCTTAAAGAGATAGCTTTGCTTATTTTGAGTGTGAAAAACACATAATTCCATCACAACACAAACCACAAGGCTCTAATTCACCTGGACATGGTGTTTTTAATGAATTTTCATGGAATTATGCCAGTCAGACTACAAAGCCAGAGAACTTGCATGTCTTCATGCTTAGAAAGTGTTCATATGACCTTTTGTCATAAGAACATACATTTTTAGCAGTAGAAATTATATAAAACAATGGAACACAAGAGTCCTCACTTTAATAAGCATTATTAACACCTCAAAAGGTGCAGTGGGAAGTATTGTGAACCAAGTCTGGCAATCCATAAGATGAAGTAAGGTCTAGGCACTGGGAGGTTTTACATCTGAGTACTTGCAAATTTTCACCACATTTTCATCAGATTCATTAGTTTTGGTTGGGGAAAAATGTTGGCCTCTCATCTGTCTGTGTGGCAAAAGTCCTTGCTAGGGTTTCCTTTTACATATAACACAAAAGTAATTAAGCTCCTAATTATTTAAACTTTGAACAAAGTTCTGGCAATGCCTTCCCTGGCAAGGAGAGTCAGTAGTTCTTTCTGGACTGGGGCTGTCAGGCATTTCTAGACAGCAGCACTGAGCACCTCTCAAAGCCTACAACTACTCCTTCTGCTCCAGGCAGTTGACAGAGATGTCAATGTCCCAGAAGTGATCCCAATGCAAGGTTTCTCTATTAAATCCATCTCCAGGGCAATCAGGTTTGCCACATGCCCATGGTCCTCACCAGGCTCAGACATCTGTGGTGTATCAAGGGTTAGGCCTGGTGGATTCAGTGCCTTTCACTCCTGCCACTGTCCCCAGCTCAGGAAGGGCTGTACCAATATCCCTTACCAAGTGTCTCCAGCCAAATGAGAGGAAGAGCTTAGAGATACAGATGTGGAGTCTTCAGGTTCTGTGGCTTCCCTGCTGTGTTTATTTCTGCATGTCTATAGCCAGCTTGAGTGAGGGACTGCTGCCCTGGCTGAGTCAGCAACCAGGGCTGTTACATTGCCAGCCCTGGCACTGACCACCACAGGGATTTGGCTTCTGTCTGTCCTTTACTTTCAGATTCTCTTTAAACTGGCATAAGCTGGTTTCCCCAGCAGCAGCAGCAGCAGCAGCAGCAGCAGTGCTGACAGGGTTTGCGTGATGCTTGAAGATCTTATCCCAACTTCATCCCAGGAAAGGGCACATGTGTTTCACCCAGCCAGCTCCCAGTGATTGCCAGGGCACCATTTGTCCTTTCCATGCCAGAGTCTGATGCCTTTGGGATCAGGCTGTGCTTCACTAACAGCTCCTGGCAGCACTGATTTCACTGGGTCCTTGGCCCTGTGCAGCATCACTGATCCTTCACCAGCAAGGTGCATCCTGCTAGCAAAATACACCAACACTAAAGATAAAGCAAGGAGCAGGTGTCTTGTAACACATTCCTCTGGACTCTGTATGGAGCTGGCAGTGCAGTGGCAGGGTCTGGAAATTCTGGAGATGAGGAGGAGTAAGGGAAAACTTGGATTTGCTGTGAAAGGGCTGACAAGCTCTGTATTGAATAGTGGACTCCAGTTTGTGTTTAGCCTCTCATTAGTGGACAGTGGTAGAGAGCCAAAAGTGTTCCCAGCTTATGACTGGCACAGGAGCTCCTTATGGAGAAGTCCTGAGGAAAGAGCTCACAGACACTGCTGGAAATCTCCCCGTGTCCAGTGTGGTCCTGTAGGCTGCAGCTTATCACAATACAGAACTGCTCTGTGCCTCCAATTTTGCTTTTCTAAGGGAGAAATGGATTATATGGGCAGAGTCCTGTTTATGCTCTTATTTCTGGTGGATTTTTTTTGTCACCTACTCCTACTAAGATTTGCCTTTTGGGTTCAGTTCCTTGGCATGCACAAGCTGGTGGTGTTTCTCTGACTGCCCTGAAGCTGTTCTGCCTGTGACTTGTGTAATACACACTGCTGGTCTCAGATGGTCATCATTGGTCCTCTCCAGACCTTTTGCCATCACCCTCAGCAAGGAGATCAAGTGCTTTACCACCCATAAAGACATTGCCATGTCATTCTGATCCCCACCATGCCCATGGATTTTTGCAGACCAGGTGGATGTCCCGGGGTCTGCTGGAGAACTCCTTGCTGAAGCTGCCTGTGCCAGGTTTGTTCTTGCAGAGCAGAGCACAGAGGTGCTTTGCAAACATTCTCACAGCCTTTGAGCAGCACAGGGCATCTTGCCACCACCTATTCCAAGCCTGAGTTAGCCTCTTCCTCTGGGACCACAGGCAGGAAGTAGTAGTCTACAAGTAGAAGCAATTTGGGGTGAAGACAGCTCTCCTGTGTTGTCTGTGTGGCTGCTCTGAGCAGGATTACTTCCACTCCAAATGTGTTATTGCAGGGAATAGACGGGAGCTGGGTGGGGCTGCAGGGGCTGCAGGGACAATAAAAGGAAATGCCTCTGCTCTGCACATGGTCTGGAGAGGGAGGGTGCTAGTGCCAGGCAGGAGGGGATGTTGTGCAACACAGGGTCCAGAGGGGAGGCATCTGCATGAAAACCAGAGCAGAAGAAAGTATTTGAGAGAGAGTGGATGTGTGGGTGTGTGGGTGGTGTCAAGGGAGTGGAAAGGAGACAAAAGAGTCTGTGTATGGCTGTGTGTGAGAGGATTGCAAAGATGAGATGAGAGGCAGAATGTCTGTGGGTGGCATGGGGAAGGATGCAGTGCCTGCTCTGTGCTGCCAAACAGAACAGTCCATCCCAGATGCTCTGACCACCTTTTCAACCCCATCAGCCACACCCTTATTGTACCCTGTTAACCCTCTATATCCAATGTCCTTGTTGAGGAAGGAAAACTGTGGTATAAGGGTCTGGGTAGGGTGCCAAGGTTCAGCAAGAGCCGTCCATGTCTTCAAGCAAACAAAGAGCATCTCTTCAAAGCTCCCTTGAGCACACAGAGAGGCTTCAGAGTTGCTGTATTGTTGGGTTTGGGGGTCATTAGAGACCAACTTTTCCAGAAATGTTTCTCCTGATTTTTGGGTCACTGAGCCTTCTTCTTCTTACCAAAAATACTCACACATATCAGTATTACCAGAGGAAAAACAAAAACTTCATCCTTCATTGCAGTAGCCTTCCAACTATACTCCTCCCTATGATTTCAACATTTTGAAGTTCAAGTTTTTGTTCCTTCTGCTTAAAAAAAAAAAACAACAACAACAACAAAAAAAACAAAAAAAAAAACAAAAAAAACAAAAAAAAAAACCACCAAATATTTTTTTTTAAATTGGCTTCCTAGGTGGACTGCCTGACCCACATGGCTTAGACCAAGATGCAGCTGACCCCCAACACCCTGAGGTGCTAGCAAGTGACATTTGATATCAGACCTCTCTCTAAGCCAGGTTCCTGAAAAGCATGGGCCAAAGAGGTTGATAAATTAAATTAACAGGTTTGAAGACAAAGTAGAGGAAAGAAAAAATCAAGCTTGTTCATAAATATCCTTCAGAAAGTGAAAACATAGGAATAGTGACCTAATGGGAGGCTCTGCTCAAAATTCCAGAGGATCATGGTAATCTGATATGTACACTGACTTCATGAGTCTGGAGTCCTTCTGAAGAATCACACCACAGCCACACACACTTTGTCTTAGCCCCTGCATGCCATCTCCATGCCCTGCTGTTAGAGCTCTGGCTTGTAAAGGGTTTCAGTTTGTTCATTTGGTGGACAGTAATTGCCCTAGATCAGCTTCAAATAGGAGAAAAAATGTTTAAAAAAAAGACAAAGGGATCCTTCAGAGGTCCTGAGCACTGTGCCTAGGTGGTGATCTCATGGCAGTAATGACCGCAGAGGTGTGTTTGGCTTGGTTCAGATTCACAGAACTGCCTCTTGCCAAGGATATTTAAAGTGGGCCAAAAACATCTGTAAACACACCCATCCAAATACACATGCGGCAGCCATGCAGTTACAAACACACATGATGGGATTTGTGTTAACTCACATGTGCTCCTCTTGGGAGATGCAGGGTCTGCAGCCACTGTCAGCCTGCTGGTGCTGTTTATCTCACACCTCAGTTTACCTCAGTTTATCTCACACCTCAGTTTATCTCACAGCTCAGATGCCCCAGCCCACAGCTCACAGACAGTGAACTCAGCCCATCAGTTGTAACCTGTGCCATGCAATACACATTTCCTGTGGAGCTCCTGATCCTGGATCCCAGACTGGGGGACTAGTCCCAGGTATTATTTCTCTTATTTCAGGTTAAAATCATTTTTAGCTAAGCCATGTGAACTTTGCTGTTCTCCTCATAACTAATCCGTTTGAAACAGGAAGGAAGGTGCTCCTGGGGGTCCAGTTTTCCAGGATGAACACTGTGCTCCTCACAGCCATGGCTGTTTGATGGTTGTTGCTCAGAGCTGCTCTCAGCAGTGACTACAAAGAGCTGTGGGTTGCCCCTGCAGAGCCATCAGAGCTCTGCCTGCTGACATTCTTGGTGCTCAACACATGCACTGGATCATTTTCACAAGCTGCTGTGCATTCCTCTCCAAACACACGTGGGATGCACTGATTACCTCCTTCTCCAAAGGCTAAATCATGTACACAGGACTAAGGCTGAAAGCTGGCAAGAAGAACAACTCTGTCTGCATAGGCAGAGTGCTTCCATGGCAAAAACTCATACTCTCAAAAGCACATATTTTCCCATAAATGGCCAGTCACAAAGAACCAGCAACCACGAGCCGATGTGGGCATAGGGAGGAGCTCTAATGTCCATTGCTGATGAGGAGCAGCTCTGTGACATGATTGAACTGCAGGATAAAATTGTGGGTGACTTCAGAGCCAGTGCAATGTGCACTGTTGGTGCTTAGGGCCCTCAGCTAGCACACAGGGCTTGGGACTTTCACGTGCCCCCCAGCCCTTGGAGGACACAGAGCAACAAAAGACCTTTTTAGCACACTCAGGTTTTCAGCAGCTGCTGAACATCCAGACCAAGCAGCACACAGCTCTGACTCCAGCCTCTCTTGGGCACTGGCCGCATCTGATGGGATCTCCTGAGCTGAACAAACTGCCTTTGAGGAGATAGAGTGTACTCTAACAACCACAGCAACTCCTTTTAAACTATTTCAGAAAATACACATCTTTAGTCACCTGTTTAAACTATATTTCAAAAACTTTGTCACGTAGGGCCATAGAAAAGGCTCCCTGAGCCTGCCAAAATTCGGAATATTTTCTCTTGAAGTGACCCTGTTTCAGTGTACTGTTACAGCAGATGCTGGACACCACCAAGGCCAGGTCACACTTAATATTTGCTGTCATCCTGAGTTTGCTTCCACTGAGTATTTGACCTCATATTTCCCATGCTTGGTCCCTCTTAAGAAAGGTTGTTTTGTTGGTATGGAATCCCAATAGGTATTTTCAAGTTCAAGGAAAGTGAAAAGAAACAAACCCAAGCCCCCACTGTGCAATCCTCCCCTCTGCACCAGTCCTGGCTGTGCTTTTTTCAACAGGCCTCTATCAAGGAGGGATGAAAGGCAGAGTTCAGGACCAGGTCTGAAACCTGGACTTAATCCAGCAGCACTAAATCTCCAGCTGCAATGATGTTACATTGCAGGAGACAGGAGGGTGGAACCTGGAGGGAAGTTATTACCAGTGCTTGAAAATCTCCCCTGAGTGCTTTGGGGGCCTCTCTTAGAGTTTTGTAATGGATCTTAGCAAGGCCTATTCTCCATCACTGCATGGGACAAGTCATTGCTGCTTCAGTGTTTCTGCTGGGTTGTTTTGCATGAAGACTTCAACATGAGCTTCACAAAGCAGAATTCTCAGGCAACCTGGCCTTTGCTCTGGAAAAAAGGAAGTCACAGGTCTGTCAGCATCCAGGGAACTCCTGCCTTTCAGCTGCCTCAACAAGAGCCAGTGAATGAGAGCAGGGAGCTGGGAAGGTGCTCTTTTCAGCTGGAATTTTCTGATCTTCTATTCAACCTACGATTAAGCAGTCCCAATGCAAATAGACATTCCTGCCCTTTCAAACCAGCTTTGTGTCAAGATATTTCCAGGCAGGCAATGACAAGAACAGGCAGGGGAAGAGAGCCTTCCTCATGCCATTGCTATTAAAGATCTTAAGACCTGTTCTCCAGCTCTTTCCTTTTCCAGTCCCTCCCACATCTCTGCAAAACTGTTTGGAAAATACAGCTTTGGTAATCCAGAGGCTTTCTTCTCTGAGTCTGCAGGACTCTGAAACAGAAGCGAGACAAAACCTAATTATCACATTGATTAAATCATGGCCCTGTCTCACTGGGTTTACTCATGTGATTAAAGTTCCAATGAAATAGGAGAACAGGGAGCAACCAAGGAGATATCCCACCAATTTCAGTGGACTGTGGATTTTTGCATGGGTATTTACAAGTTAATGATGGTTTAACCCCACTGGAACTGGCTG
The DNA here is from genome assembly GCF_000277835.1 of Geospiza fortis. Taxonomy (NCBI): domain Eukaryota; kingdom Metazoa; phylum Chordata; class Aves; order Passeriformes; family Thraupidae; genus Geospiza; species Geospiza fortis. Next base: position 1,053,851 of record NW_005054456.1, read on the forward strand.
GTCTTGTGTGCACGGAAATGCAAAAGATGAGATCACAAAAGCAGCAACACCTTGGCCGAATAACCTTGGCCAAAACAGAAGTGAGGTGTTTTCTCATCCTGCAGCAAGACACGCTGTGTGTTTGTATTGCAAACAGGAGCACAGCCCCGAGCTGGGGGGGACAGGAGGGCTGTACCTCTGGGACAACCTGCGTCTGTTGTAAATACATTTTTGCCTGACCTAGCAGCAAAACTATGTGTCACCTCACTCTAGCAAATACTGGGCAGGCAGTGAGGGAACATATTGCTAATTGGGAAGAAAATATTTCACAAAGCAGCAAGTCAGTCCTGAGAGGTGAGGGTCCTAAGGCTGAGGGTAAGGAAGGGCAATGACTGGCAGCAGTGTCATGGCAAATACATACTTGATGTGGGGGTTCAGAGGACTGTGGCAAGAAATCCTGCTGTAAAACTGACTTTTTGCCTTGAAGGAGGAAAGGAAAGGGAGTATCTGCCATTTAGAAGCATATTCCTTTCAGTAGCCTTCATGCTTTTCAGACATGCCCGATCATTGTGTAGAAACCCTGACAGTATTTTCAGCCCAGAATGAAGCTACAACACACAAAGGAACCAGGCAAACAGGATGCCAGCAAGCCCTGCTAAAGGAAACACCATGTAAATCAGGGAGAGGAGGTCACAATGACTATAGAATGTGTTACTTCTATAGACGGGGCCAGCTCAACCTTTGGCTTGAGTAAGATTAAGCCTGGGCAACTGTGTTAAATGACATTGTGTGGGGAGGATGTCAAGGGCTGGCCTTCACTCATCAAATGTTACCATCCAAGTCATGGCACAGGAACACAGATTTTTTTTTACAGATCTGACCCATGCCCCAGCTAACCCTGTCTCCTGCTGTCAGATGATGCAGTCCATGACTTAGTGCTTGAAGTGTTAGGGTTAGGGATAGAAAAGGAGGGTCCTCCCTGGTTTCAGCTCACTGACAGTGCAAGGCCAGACTTGATGAAGTGTCTCAGTTAGCTCCCACATTTGTTCATCTAATTAGGGCCACTGGACATCAGAGCATTACATGCACAGCATCAGCAGCATGGCAAACCCTGAGTCATGCTATGTGTTTGCAGCACTGTAGTATGGAAAACAAACCCAGAAGCATGGTGGAATGATTTGTTGATCCTGTGTGTTGGTAGACTCTTTCAAATAGTTTCTCTTCACTATCAAGTAGTAAGTCCAAAAAATAAAAGAAGATGTTCCTATTGGTGCATAAATGTTTTCCTTCTGTTCAGCCCTGGTCTGTCTGAGTGGCTCTGTCAGACAGAGACCTCATCCCTGCTGCTCCCACAGCAGCGTCACGGAGATCTGACAGCAGCAAAGTTTCCAGCCCTGTCCCATAAACAAGCAGAGTTTTCCAAGCCCTTCCCTGCTTGCACTATGGTCTGAAACAAATCCATAACCAGCAAAGGAAACAATTGCATTGGAACAGAATCCCTGGGCTTATTCTTTATTTTCTAATGTGGATGGAGCCAGAGGTGTGGAATTGGGTTCCTCTCTGATGCCTCCCATGGGATAATGCACAGTTTGCATTTCTCCAAAGCCAGTGATTTGGAATAACAGTTGTCAAGTAATTTATTTTTAATGCCCTTTTGAAAACAAATTCCAAACTGTTGGGGTTTTATTTTTTGGAGGGTGCTGAGTTCTTTTTTTAATAAAACTTTTTAACCCTTAGAGCTACAGTGGTAACAAATTGGTTTTGATCTCTTTACTAATGGGCTTACCTGCTAGAAAAGTCAGTTTCAGTAGAGCAGTGACATTCAGGGCCCCTTTGAAAGACAGCAGGGACCTAAAGACCATTGATGCTGTCAGATTTCCAAGACTAAATTCCTCCCTATAATATCCAGGCTTGCAGCCAATTTAGCTGGCTTGGAGCAGTTGTAGCTTTAAAACATGCTTGATGTGTATTCAGATTTCAAAAAGGAAAAAAAAAAAAACAAACAAACCCAGCATTGCAGTGATTCAGAAAGAAACACAGATGATGGAGTGGAGCAACAAAGTCAAGCACAAGCAGGCAAAGCCAACACAAGCAGAGATGACCTTTCTAAATTCCACAGCCACGATTCTGCTCCTTGGAAAGAGTATTTGTACCCCAGCCCGATACAACTATTTCCTTTCTCCATATCGGATTCCCTACATGGCTGCTGTGATACAATAAAAAATAACTTGAAAACACAGTGGGCTATTTATGACTCTTTTTTTATGAAGACTCAAGTGTTCTTCAGAAACTGGTCATTCATGGATGTTTCTTGGGCAGGAGGCGAAGAGGAAGGAAGATGATTCTCTGTTTAAGTTTGCTAAAAAATTCAGGAGAAATGTTCCCATTGTTCCTGACACATTTTTCTAACCTATGGCACACAGATATCCTGAATTCCCTTTCCCATGCAGCGGAGATAAAGGAACACAGCTGAAGTCCACCCAGCTACCAGTGGTAACAAAATGTAATAAGTTTAGAGGCTCTAAAGCATTTTTTATCTAGTATAATCAGTGTTGTTAACCTCAGAATTCAGAGGAAGGTACAACTGCAGAGGAAATCTTTTCTGCTCATAGATTAGGAAAGAGGTACTTTGGAATGAAAAGATCAAGACATTTTATCCATGGGAATCCTTTGGAAAAGGCTGTGCCATTTTAATTATTTTATTGTTGCTACAACAGTAAGCAGAACCATATTGAGACTGTGGACACTAGACATGGAAAAATATGGATGAGAATCACTAACAGGCACTAGTCTTGACTGCAATCTTAAATTAGTCTGTCCCAGTGGTACCTTTTTGCTTACAGGAAATGCCTCCTGAGGTATTTCCCAGGAGAATGAGAGCTGATGGGGAGGGACTGCATAGTTTGGAATACTCCATGAATGTGTGTGAGGAGGAGAGGGGGAGCAGGCGGTAGGCGGGGAGGAGGCAGGGAAGGAGGGGACTGGCTGCTTTATTTTGCCTTTTTAAAGGCAAATCAGATTTAAGGGGGGAGGGGGCTACTCTTTCATTTTCTGAAAATGTCTTTATATATCTTACATTCAAAAGTACTTGTAAGGGTTGTTCAGAGACAGAGGAGATGTCATTCCCAAAATTTCACTACTTGTCAAATCTTGTATGCGGAGAGAAAACAAAGATCAGACCACAGAGTACCAGATGGCAAATACAGTCTCCTTCATATTTCTTCATCGTTTTTAAAAATCTTTTGACCTTCCAAGACAGTCTGTGTGACTGAGATGTGCTGCACTCTCATTTTCTAAAGGTTTCCATTTATTTAACACTTTAAGTAGTTGTTTGTAGGACTGAACCTGTGACGTGAAAGAGATCAAAATAGCTTAACATGGATTAGAGTACATTTTTCTCATGTAATACATCCCTTTCAGCACATCTCCAGAGAGGGTTTTATAGCACAAATATTTCTTGAAGTGACAGAACTGTGAAAGTGAGTGCCCTTGGTATGTGTTTACCTTGGAATAGCCTCTCAGAAGGCTTCTCAACACAGACTTCTTCATAGACACAAAATTTCCCTGCAGTGCAGATAGAAAACTTTCTAAAGGAAACTTCCTACGCAACAACTAAAATCCACAAATGGGTTTGGGGATGGGACGAGGGGGCAGAAGGAGGATGCACTCGGGTCCCTATTGCTTCTCCTGCCTTCTCTGTGATAACTGGTACTAGAAGCCGACATCGCAGACAGACCCCACTCTCAGCAGCACCAGAAAGGAGCGCAGCAGGAGCTCGGGCCGGTCTCTGAGGGCTCTCACACCCCACTCTGCTCTCTCTGGTATGGCAAAAATCCCCGTGAGAGGAGCCTTGAGAGTCCTAGAGTGAGAAACAGAGTGCTCAGGTGCGCTGGCGTGCAGGAAGAGAGGTCCTCTAGAACACAGGTGCCCGGCTGTCCCGGCTCCTGTCACTTCTTGGCTCTCCCACCGCGTTTGCCCAGAAAATCGATCCCGCAGTGTCACTTTCCGGATCGCTCTTTCTCCGTGCCAGCTCCGGCCTCCGGGGCAGCGCCCACCGTGCTC
>NW_005054456.1:1058534-1059204 GCF_000277835.1 Geospiza fortis
CGGCTGCGGCCGGACAGGGGTGCCCGGGATTCACAGAACCGCAGCTGCCCTTGGTGATTTTTCAGCTCAACAGAACAAGCAACAAAATATCGTATTAGCATAACGTTAGCTCGAAATAATGGAAAATAAGAGGGAAAACTTTCCCAAAATGCCAGTTGGAAATTCTCAAATGAATCATCCAACACAAACAGTAGCAGAGTGGAACAATTTTCTTTGCAGGGAGTTTCCACTGGAATAAATAGCAAGTTCTGTTAAAAAAATATAAAAATAAAAATTTGCAGCTAGTTGTAATACTTGTAATGCTTGCCAGGGGCTGGAATGTGCCCACGAAATCCTTGTGATCCAGAGTGATGGTTCATTGGAGCTTTTGCTGCCAGTTCTTTAGAGGCATTTGCAGTTTTTACCTATGAGCCCTACCTAAGACACAGGTGGCTGGATTTCCCTTTACCTTCTGATGGTCTTCCATATTTAGAACATTCCTTAATATTCATTTTCCTAAGCAGACCCCTGCCTATTGATACCTCTGTGTCACCTAGAGTGTTGCTGTGATGTGGCAGTTCCACATTATCTGCAGGTGATGGAAAATGAGGACATTTAACAGAGTACTCTTTGCCTCAGCATCCCAGCCAGGGTCTCACTTGCCCAGCCTCAGCAGCAGGGCCAGGAATGC
>NW_005054456.1:1059235-1089481 GCF_000277835.1 Geospiza fortis
GGAATGCCTGCTTCTGCAGGAGCATGAAGCTCTGCACAGATTCTGTTCCCCAGATGGACAAAGCAGGACCAGGCACCGCACCTCAGCCTTCCACTGATGCCTTCAAGAATCTGGTCATCACTTTGTCCAGCATGACTTTCAGCTCATTAACCCACTGGTACTGGATGGGTCATGTACAAATGGGAATATTCCTGGTCACAACACAGCTGCCAATGCCTCACTGAGTCCTGGCTCACACCCAGCTCCTGGGTAAACTTCCTGGGCCCCTGGACTGGTGCTTTCCAGTGAGCAGCTAAAGAGAAGTGAAGTATTTAGTGTGTGAACGGAGAGAGGTGTTCAGGGGGCTGTTTTGGTAAGCACAGACCTTTTAAAGCCACCCCCCGAGCCTGCAGCTGACCGGTTTTCTCTAAGATCTCACTGCCTGCACAGGCAATAGCTTGGTTGTAGCCCATCTATTTATCGCCCTCTAGTGAGGTCTTAAAAATTAACATAGATTCCTTCCACGAGGAAAATAAATATTAGAGTTTGTCTGTTTAAAAAGATTTATATTTTCCGAGAGTCAGTGGCTTCAGGGAATCCCTCTAAGCATCATACCACACTTTGGATGGTTGCATAGCCTGATTTTGGGTAGGCATGGGTACAGAATGATAGTGTGTGTCTCCCCTGCAGTCTCTGGGTGTTCAGGGAAGGTCTTTGCAACAACAGCACTGGACACAGTTCCTTTATTTTGACCTGTCTTTAAGTGCTGGTGCACTTTAGGTTTTGGCTGAGCCCACATGTAGATCACTTGACATGGCTCTGGTCTGGGTGATTGCTTCTGCTTCTTGGTGCTCCACCTTCCTTAATTGCAATTCAACTGGGCTGGCCCCAGACTTGGGAAGTGGCCTTGTCTTTGCAGAGGAGCTAGCTCCAGGGGCTGGAACTCTTTTAGGTTGCAACCAGGGGATGTGATTCAATCATCTGTGTAGTCAGACTGGTTTTACTTCACAGGTATGGGAGAGATGAGGAATGTACCATGAATATGGTTTCTCTTAATTAACCTGAAGATGTAGCGGATGCTTGTTCTTCATGACCAGTGATGAGGGATCTCAGATCCCCTCCTGCTTGCAATGATCCCCTCCTGCTTGCAATGCATAAGATTCTGATTTGCAGCTGTAATGCAGAGATCCTTGTGGATCTTTTCCTAGTTCCTCGTGGACAGCATTACCTCAGCACACCATGCTCCATCTTCCTACCTGCCCCAGGCTCAGCACCCCTCTGTCACACCAGAACCCTCCAAAACACCCCCAGATTCCTGTGTTTGTTCTGTTTAACTTCATCTGTCCACTACTCACTCCTCCACTCTTGCCAGTGACACCATTCAGCTCTTGCTGGGGCAACAGCTCCCAGCAGATCTGGATACAAACAGCTCTGAGAATGCCCACAGCAGCACTCAGCCCCTCAGGCTGTTCTCACCTGTGTCCTGCATCACCTGTGTGCAGTCACACCTTTGTCACACTGCACCTGTCTCAAATGAGCAGCCTCAACAGCCTCAGGAGCACTGGCAGCACTGCTGAGGGGACACCCCACAGTGGTGGGGTGCAGGGGTCCCCAGGGCCACTGCTGAAGTGTGATGCTGTGGCGCACACTGAGCTACACTGATGCTTTCTCAGGAAGGCAGGAAATCTGCCCTGGCAGCTCCCACCCCTCTGTGTGCTGCTGGGGAGGGACTGGCATCTCCTCAAGGCAGTGCCAGCACTGGGGGTGCTGACTTCTAACAGAGCAAACAGAAATTCTCCTTAGCAGCACCTTCTCCACTTCATCCAGGGGCTGGGAGTGTGGCAGTCACTGTGGTTTAAAACAAAGCTAAAAACCAATAAACCCCACTCCTTCTACCTTCCACTTCTCTGCCTTTCTTCCACTTCTCTGCCTTTCTTCCTGAGATGTCTTAGAGCTGTGGGAAGAGGAGCTGGCACAGGGATGGGTGCTCAGAGCCCATGCACTTGGGATCAGCCCTTCTCTGCTTGTGCACAGTGCTGCTCTCCTCATGTTCCCACAGAGCAAATGGCAGGACAGATAAGGACATGAAAGTTTCCAAAACCAGGCACCCATAGTTAGCCCCTTGGAAAACAGCTGGGGTGGAGCCCAGTTTGTGGCATGTGAGAGAGAAACTGAAGCAAAACAGGATGTTTTTGTGATTTAAAACTTATTTTTCATAATTCCTATTTAAAGGCTCAGTTTGGTTTTGAAGTTGTCTTCTACATTTATTGGGAAATTTATAATCCAGAGAGCTTTGTGTTTATATGATGTGTGTATGCAGATGTGCATGTGCACATGTCCTTGTGTGGGAATTGCTTATGAATAGTCTACTACTCAACCTGAGGAAAAATTTCCTCTTGAAAATTAGTAAAACTAGTAGGTACTGGCAGCTAAGTAATGGCAAATATAAATTCTATGTAGCTCTTCTGTAAATTTTGCTGGATAATTGTTTTTTTGGCTTTGAACACCTCAATATAAGAAAGATTATGTCAAATTATAAAGTGTTTACCAAAGACCCATGAAAATACTCATGACTGGAGGTATTAGTTTATGCATAAACATGTTGAGCCCAAGTAATGGGAAATGGGGCATAGCAGGCAGATCAGGAAGCCTTTGGGGCCATCTGTACCCCACAGTATGTCCTGTATTTAGCCTAATTTCAGCTGATACAGTTTTCACTCCATTGATGTTAAGGCAAAAGTGAAAAAGAAATACTGTGAGAAATTAAAGCAGGGAATAATATGTGAATAGAATAGTTGTCTTTAAATTGAATCTTTCTTAGAGTTTTCCACTGCCTGCCCCTTCAGGCTGTACTGGAAATGGAGGCACAGAGAACATCTCCAAAAAGCCCCGTGGTCACTCTCCAGGTGCTGCTGGGGGCAGGTGAACCTCCACACCTCTGATCCACCCCCCACAACCCCAGTCTGTGCCCTTGCATGGGGCATGAGGGTCATTACTCTGGTTTAGCCTCACTCTGCTTGCCAGGGGATGATAACCCACTCTCACCACCCCCATCCCCTGCAGAACACTGGCATTTTATTACTGCCTTCCAGGGAACACCGTTTTCTGCCTTTGTTGTTGCTTTTCCTTGGCTCATCTCTGAGTTTCTGCAGTGGCTTGCAGCAGTTGCTCCTGTGGAATAATTTTAAAAGCTTTGTGTAGGGAACTTTATGTGCATAGTAGTGATTCCACTGCTTGTATTTTTCCACCTCTCATGCCATCAAAGAATGGGATGTGTTCTTTAAGGCCACACAGCCTGACTTGCATTGGTTCATAGCATTCTTTTTAGTAAAGGAATGTGCGCATCTCTTTGCTAGCCTTGGCAAACTCTCCCATGGCCTCCAGGTTATTTGATCTTCCAGCTCCTCATCAGCTCTGGTCAGATTTTCTCCCTCCCTTTCTCAGCCCACTGGCAGCTCTTCAGGCTGTGTTTTCAAACCTCTCCTTTGCATCTTTTTCACATGGGTTCAGCTGCTCCCTCCTGCCTTCCCTTTCTTGACCTTTTCTCAGCTGCTGAGCAATGTCTCTCTCTTGGCCTCTATCACTGCTCAACCCTTAATGCCTTCCTGCAACTCCAAAAACTGGCAAAAAAGTGCAATTGTTTAAGCCAAAATCTACTTTTATTTGCCCAGCTCATGAACTTTAGACTCAGAGCTCCACTGAAATTCATGATTGGATCCTCATTTGAGGCTAGGATGTCTATTTTTCATTTCAATCAACTGCAGAATTCTGTGGAATTAAATCCTGCAATTCAGCACAAACCTATCCCGGGGTTTGAGAAGTAGTTTGACAGTAAATGCTACTATGAGTGTGCCCACACTGATGCTGACAGGCAGATGAGCAAGCAGCAGGAGGAAAATGCCTTTCATGGTGTGTATGCTAGCAGAGATGCTGTTGATTAACCCATTTTTCAGGCAGCCAGCTCTGCAAATGCCATTTCACAACCGCCGGCTCTGCAGAATGCTAACGGGATTCTTATAAGGCATAAAGGGATTAATGCTCAGCTCTAATGAAATCCAGATGCACAGAGCTGCCTCTTCTCAAAGTCCTTTCTCTGGCCAAGCTGCAAATGAAATGATTTAATCATTGTAAATAGATGAGAAGCACCATCACTTAACATGAAGCAGCATTCACTGAGCTCACAGGCACTGCTGGCAGTGCTGCTGGAGGGGCTGTGTCACCCACTGTCCCCGGGCTGAGGTCACCCACTGTCCCCCTGCCTGCAGGGACGTCAGTGCTGGGGGGAACCTGGGACCTTCCTTGGGGTGCACAATTCCTGCAAGTTTCCATCAGGGCTGGAGGAGGCTGGCTTGGAAACAGCCTCCTTCCATCCCTGAGCCAGTCCAGGGCAGTTCTGAGGCTCGTGGGTCTCTGGTCACTCTCCCAGGGGTGCTGTGGGCCACTGGCACCTTGGTGGGGCTGTGGGAGAGGTGAGGATCTGAGCCAGTGTCATGTGGAGCTGCACTGTCTGCTCAGGAGACCTGGAGCATTTCTGCCCTGTAAACTGTTTGTGGTTTGCACTTTCTCGTCCTTGGGCAGTTTATATTTTCCTGGGCAGTCTGCATTTCAAGCACTGGGAGTTAATCTGGGCCCTAGCAGGGTCTGGACCACCATACTCATGCTCAGAATCCCTGCATGGAAAGGTTGAAGTAATTCTGCAGCTGAGCAGACTCAGCTGTCTATGATTTTTTAATTTTTATTATGGCAGGAGGAGGGGTTTTGAACCAAGAGGCCAGGGGAAAAGAAGATATTTTAAAGGCAGTAAGGAATGTGTTACATTTTTCTGTTCCTCTAGTTTGGCTGCTCTGCAAGTTTTTCATTTTGCCAAAGCTCAATTCAGTGGACTGTTTATTTGCATTTTTAAAGAAAGAACATGATTCTTCATTTACTTTGGCCTCATTGATGAATTTTTATACTGTGAAACCCAGCAAGTTCCCTTCCAGTGTTATGTATATACAACTTCACAACAGAAACTTCTACCCCACAGCACCAACCTAAATTAAATGGTCCAAAGGATTTTATAAAAGTGTTCCCCCTCTGATTTCCCATGTGAATAGAATCTGTAGTCACCTTCTAACCACTGGTGTCATGCTCATCATCAGAGCATGCCTCAGCTTAAGGCCAGACACCATATATGTGTGTAGAGCTGTGTAGAGGTTTCCTTCAGAGCTATAGAGGCAGGAATTCCTTGTGAGATGTTCCTGGGGTGGCTTCCAGCATTGGTTCAAAGGAAGGAAAGGGATGAGGAAAGAGTCCTGATAAAAAATTGTATCAAAACATGTAGGGGCAATCTGTTGTGATGGGTTTTCACCATGGGAAGGAGCACTTCAGGAAAATCCCAGTAGATGCCAGTGTTTGGTCTAATCCATTGTCAACATGTATTTCAAATTTACTTTGCCCTGGACATCAGAATTGTGACAAAACTGTCTGAACCTCTAAGAAAAGGTGAAGAAATTTTGCAAAGCAAGGTTTTACATTTCTCACTGCTTTCCTCTAGCAGCTGTTCATGTCTTGCTAAGCCAAAATTCAGAAGTATTTCTGAATCAACATCAATATTTATTGATGTCTTCAATTTCCATCAATTAGTGATTTTCTGTGCTAATGACAGAGAAGAGACTTGCATTTGTGTTGTTCAAGGTTTTTCAATTTGATATTGATGCAAAAAATACTTTGTGTGTATCCTTTGGGTGTTCAAGGCCTGTTCCTGCTGCAGGTGATGACTAAGAATCATCCTCACCAGCACTAAGCATTTTTTGTGCAGTGGTTTTTGGTTTTTTGTTGTCCCAGAATACACAAACACCCTTCTCTTGCTGGACCCTAAAATGTGCAGAGAAAAGACCTTCTGTGGATGTTCTCAGCAGAGGCTGCCTGTAATTTTCAGAGATTCTGCCCACCAACACTATATCAGGGTTGAGGTTTGCAAATAGTAGGATATTTTTTATTCTTGTATTATTCAATTTTCACCTCTCTGTCTGGTTGTGGGACCTCAGTGAGGGAGCACAGAGCTGCAGGTGGGCACTGTGTGTTTTACAGAGGCACAGCTGATGGATGAGAGCTGAGGTTTGCCTTCCTGCTCAAAGCTTTTGGGCCCCTTTTCAGGTGCCTGTCTTTGAGTGACAATTGAGGGGTTTGCTCTGTTTTGGGACCCTGAGCAGTGCCCTGTCATGGGACTGAACATTTGTGCTGTTCTCCAGGCGTGGGCACTGCTGGTGGAGGACAAGGCAAGGCTGTGCTCAGGAGCCAGAAACAGCCCCAAGCCATGACAACTTCCAAGTGTCCTTATTTGGGTTCCAGCCCACTGCCATTTAGGAATATCCCCATGGCACCAGCTGCTCAGAAAGACCTGCTTCAGGCAGGAGGACTGGGGCTCTGTGTGGTGACAGTCCCCTCCATGCAGGACATCCTCCCTCATTGCCATCCACTGCTGGCATTGCTCCAGACTCCAAGGATGGCACAAGTAATCCATGGGAGCAGGGAAAAAATGTGGCATGGAACAGATTAGTGTGAATTAAGCTGATCCCCAGGCACCTCTCTTTCCACCCCCAAGTGGAAAACCCACTTGGCCCTTGGCAGACAAGACTGTTTCTCCCAGTCCTGCTTATATGGGAGACTTTAAAATAAACCAGCAGGGTTCCATTTCTTGGAAGGAAAAGGAAATGTTTCAAAGTGTGTCCTTGCAAACTGATTTACAGCCACCAAGCTCTGCATATTTTAAGAAGTGTTTTGGTTTGTTTGGAGCTGCGTATTAGCAGTAAGGGAGAGGGAAGCAGTTAGTGAAACATGACAGGAAGATGAAGTTGTGTGAAATGGCTCAGATAAATATTTACACCCAAGTTTCTTAGCTCTGAGTTCACATCAAACCATGGTTCATACAGAGCATGTTTTTTGCTGGGCCTGCTCCATTTTGGAGCTTTCTCCCTTCTCCCTGTTGGGTGATGCTGGCCTGCCTGGCTGGGAGGAAGCTGCTTAGCAATGCCTGGTCCTGAGCACTATCATGGGAGCACTATCTCTGCTATATATGGCATCCTCACAGAATCACAGAATGGCTCAGGCTGGAAGGGACCACACTGGTCCATCCTCCCCGCTCAAGCAGAGTCATCCCAGAGCTCAATGCACAGGATTGTGAGCAGACAGATCTGGAATATTTCCAGAGAGGGAGACTCCACACTGTCCCTGGGCAGCCTGTTCCAGTGTGCACAGAACCTGCTCATGTGCAGGATCTTCCTCATGTTCGGGTGGAACTGCCTGTCCTCCAATTTCTGCCCATTGCCTCCTGTCCTGCTCAGCACCACTGAGCAGAGCCTGGCTCCAGCCCTGACACCTCCCTTCAGATACTGATAGACTTTGATGAGGTCACCTCTCAGCTGTCTGTTCTCAGGGCTGAACAGCCCAGCTCCCTCACCCAGTCCTTGTAAATGAGATGATCCAATCTTTCCCTGGCTGAGAACTGTGAAAAGAGAGGGAAACCAGTGCAGAAAAGAAATCACAGACCAGGCTTTTGTTTTGCTCCTAGAACTCCAATCACTCACCTTTAAGAGACACTTGGAGAAGAAGTAGAGAGTTTTTAATCTTATTCTGAGCTGGGCAGGAAACCAAGGCTGAGAAGAGAAGACACCTCTTCCAAGGAGCTGTTGGCATGCTGTAGGAAGGAGTGTAGGTTTTCAGGGCACTATCAGCCAAGGCCAGGCTGGCAGAGTGGCACAGCACCCTGGTGAGGCTCAGGGCAGATGCTGGCCTGCCTCCCAGTAGGTGCCCTGGGTTGGGTTTCCCATTTGAAGCAAGGGGGAATGGCTGCAAGACAACAGCTGCTGGAGGCCCTGCTAAAACTGTTCCAGCTTGAGGGGTCACATTCAGACTGTACAGTTTGCTGCGTGGCAGATGAAGTCTGGGAGCAGGGTGAAGGAGACAGCAGCTGTGTGAGTGCACTTTTCCCTAAACTCAATTTAAGTGTAAATCCACATACAATGGCAGGCTCAGGGTTTTTTTACACAACCTAATGCCTGATTTCCTTTTATGCACTGAACAATTTTCTGTTTCATTATCTTTCTCTAGTGGCATTTTCTAACTGGAAATGCAACAGCAGTGTGCCATGGGTACATGGCAGGAGCAGGGACAGCACAGGAGGCAGCAGTGCCCACATTATCTCATTAAGAGGCTTTTGTAGGCATGCCTCTGCTAGTGTAAACTCATTACTGGAGAGGACAGCAGCAGTTGTTTTCACATGGATGGATCCAAGTCCAAGTGATGAATTGTTTCTCTACTCTTAACTGGGTTCTTAAGTGTTTTTTAAATGTTGCCTGAGAACTAAGTGGCCATGTGCTACATTTATACAGTCATGTTTGCCCTGGTCCAGCAGACCACTGGATTGCCCTGTTCCACTGACAGCTGTGCTCAGCTGATCAATAGCACTGATCTGCTGTCTGCTCTGACACCACATGCTGATATCATGAGGAGAATATTTGTAGGAAGATAGTGTTTCAAAACATCCATGCAAGAATAAGAATAATGTTGATGTTGTGGGCTCTGAACAATCTGTGATGCTCCAAATAATCAGAGACATTGTGGCCCATGTTTTACTCTCTCTGACCATGTCTTTAGCAACATAAGCCTCCCTGACAGATAAGAATGTCAGCATGAAATGGACTCTGAATCCATGATTATAAAAATTGGGATTTTTTTTTTTGAAGAGTATATTATTCCCTTTAATCATCTTTGCAGCTGGGAAGGGGACTGTTTGTCTAACGAGGGGAGAGTGACACTGACAGCTTAATGCTCCACATAGAGTAACAGAACCTGGCAGCTCAGAGCACAGGGAGCAGCAAATTTCCCTTGGAAGTGTGAGCTGGGTGCTGCAAGCCCACCCTGAAACGCTGGGGTTGAGGAAAGCACAGTGTGGTTTCAAAGAAACAGTGTATCAATGTTTCTGAAACAAATATTTCAATTTCTGTTTTACAGAAAAATAGCCCTGTTAAACTTTTTTTTTTTCTCATTTCTGAATGGCAACTAAACCAAATAGCATCATTCCAGTGCCACAGGCATTGCAAACTTTGACCAGCTGTTGTCAGAAGGAAAACCCACCCTGCGCTAAGCAGATGTCATTATTTTTCAGTTCCATCCCACCTTAACTATTTGGAGAATAACATTCAAGTGCAGAGGTCAGCGGGGAGGGAAAAAAAAAACCAACCAGTGCTGCTGGCCAGCTGAGCCGATAGCAGAGACCATACATGGATTTGGAATGAAGGGCATCAGACTCACAACCCCCCTGGTGCCAAGAAATACACAGCTAAAATCAGCAGCTCACAGATGAGTAATGCACAAACATGGCCCAGAGTGTTAGAAGTGTTCAGGCACTTCCAGAGTGTGTTGGGTAGAGGAGTCTCTGTTTCCATGGCACCAAAACAGCACAGAGATCACGCCATGTCCTTCGGCACTCCTGGGATTCCATGCCCAGTGAATGGAGCAGAGCTGACTTCCAGCAAAAAGCCCAGCCTGGCTGCAGTGTGGAGGGGCACAACAAGGTCCCCTCTTCCTGCAGAAGCATTTCTGTGGGCAAGGGGTGCCCAAGGCTGCTGGCAGCCAGGTGAGTCTGGCTGGGAGCCGAGCCCAGCCAGCTCTGCTCGAGCCCAGCCCTTGGGCAGGAGGGTGAGGGGGCTCCAGCATCACACAGAGAACTTGTAATGCTGCTTCTGGGTAGTGAGATGGGAGGGGTTTTGTGCAAGAAAATCATAAAACTGCAGAGCTTTGAAATATGCTGGATTCAGAGTGCATTTACATGGCACTGTGAGAACATTCAAGGTGTTAGGAGACTCTGTCCTGGTCCAGCAGTCTCTTAAGAAAAAAATCATTTACATGGGCTGGCCCATGCACAATCAAATTGTTTAAAATGAGGTACATAGCTAGCTTCTCCCATGCAGAGAGGGAGTACACAAGCAACTGTTTTACTTTGTATGCCTACTGAAACCAATGGCAGAACAATTGATTATTCCTCTACTAAATATGCAAATTAAGTATGTTGACCCTGAAATTGTGCCAATTAGCTGTGTGTCAAATTCTCTCAGTCAGATGATTGTTTTAGAGTGGCCAAAATGATTGCCTTACCTACAGTAAGGGGATTCCATAATGTCAGTGATGTCCTGCCAAAGGAATGGGGCTGGCTAGGATCAAAGAGACTTTAACTGATGTCTTGGAAAGCAATTTTTTTGTTTGCCTAGAGTCTGTTTGGGGTCAGGCAACTGGACCAGAGGGACAGCTGATGATCTCAGCATTTTTTGCAGAGAGATCAAGCATGGGGAGTACCTTATGTCCTGTAGTCACAGCATTCCACCGGAAAGTCCCAGTGCTGTCTTTGTTAGACTTCCATGGGTAGCCCAGTGCCTGCTGGAGGTGGTGCTGTAGAACCAGCAACCTGTAGGTCCTCAGACAAGGCTGCTTTGAAGGCATTGCTGCCACCATTCAGGAACAGTGGTCAGAAGAGGAAATCCACCAGTACCAACTCCCTGAAGTTTATTCTGGGATAAATGCCCTCCTACACTAAAATCCCATCATGTCCTTGGCACCACTTGTACCCCAGAAGAGAGTGGCTTTGGAGTGGCCAAAATGATTGCCTTGCCTCCAGCCAGGTTTTGTGTGCTATGGGACTCTTTGGCACAGGAGTTCCTACCAAGGGTTCATTACAATGCCTCTGAAGACATTGCTGGCATCTGCAGTGCCCCTGGCACAGAGGTGCCTCAGCTCACCCTGTCTCCATCAGTGACCTCTGCAGTGGCAGCTGCTGGCATTTGCCCCCAGGCATCCACACCCATCCTCACGGCCCACCTTCAGATAATGCATGGCTGATGCTTTGCTGCATTATGTTTGTGGGAATGTTTTATCCTATTAAGGCACTTCCAGAAGCCAGATGTTCTGTGTTAGTAGGGGCTTCCTTTTTTAAAAACAAGCATTTGTGAGCTGATGTTATTTTTATTCAGTTCTCCTTGTGAAACTTCCAAAGACAGATTTTTGCTTGGCAATGTCACAGAAGGGTATGACAGAGAAATTGCTGTCCATCTGCCTCTGTCTACATTTGTACATGTACCGAGGGAACCTGCTTAGGGAGCACTAAGGATACTGCAAAGCTGAATATTCATCTATTAGGAAATCGATTTATTGAGTCTCACTTGCAGGCCCACTCCAGCTTTGAGTTATGTAATCATACATTCTTTTTCACAAGATCATCTGTGCTTTGGAGGCCTCTGTTGGACCTGATCAGGCATGGAGTCAGGAGTCTGTGTTGTGGAAAGCTGTAGCCTGCAGGATTCCCAGGTCCTTGGCTGCAGAAGTCAGAAGGTGTCTTGTAAACTAAATGGGAGATGAGGAGGGTGTCCCTGCCCTGGCAGCTGGACTCCCCTCCAGCCTCTGCCATGGATTCTCTTTCTGAACAGTTTTAAATCACTTCCACCAACTTTTATTTTCTCACATAAGCCCCTGGAGACAGACTTGCAGCCATGCTGAGCTCCTGCAGCTCCAGGGAGGGTAACCAGAAGCAAACCAGCCCCAGCCAGCCTTCCAGTTTGCTCTGAAAAACCTGACACAACGTGGTGAACACCAGTCACACAAATTGGCTGAAATGGTTCTGTCCTTTGCATTTCCATCCCTGATATGAGATAAAACCTTCCCCTGGCATCACAGGAATGGTAATGCAGTCATAAGGTGCTGAGCTGTAACAGCTCTGCATCCTCAGAGATGGGACCAGGGAGCTCCCATGCAATGAATGTTTTCACTGCTCAGCACAGACCTTGAAAAGTACACAGTTAACAAAAGAAACATCCTTTCCTCTTAGGAGCCCTCCCTCATCAACCAGCAATCATGGTTTCTTTAATTCCTAGAATTTTTCATATTTTGTAACATTCAGAAGTCAAAAGATCAGTAAGTCTCAACATGCTCTGAACTCCCTGGCACTTAAAGCCCTAACATAGGCAAATGCTGGAATTAGAAATGAGCCACGGGACAGATTTTCCCATGCTCACTAATCAAGAGTCACTGATGTAAGGATTTCTCTCCCAGGCTAAAATCTCTCATCTTTCTCCAGCACAAAATTTACTTAGCAAATAAAAGGGGACCTGTGACCTCTATATATGTTGACTTGGATAGTTATAATTTCTGACTCTTAGGTCTCACCATTACAGTCACCCCAGTTCTGGGTTATACAAGACTTGGTGGCTGTGGCTGTTGAAAAAGACACAAGTGTCTTGAGGCTAGGCTGCCTGGAGAAGGGCCTGGTAACAACCTGTTTGCTGAACTGTGAGTCATGGAAAATGAAAATAGAGAAAAATCTACTAAGGAACCTCATCCATTCCTCCAGCTGATGAAGTACAACCCCCTAGAGTATTATATGCTCTTCATATCTTGGTCTGGTCCAGTTTTAAATTGTATTTCTATACTTTTCCTTAACAAACTATTCTATGGTATGAGTGTTTGGAAGTTTTCTTGAACTTCATACTTTGTTTTTTTTTTCCCTCTGTTTATTCATATAATTACTTTGAGATTTGGCTGTGAAAACATAAATGTGAGAGTTGACCAGTGTTTTAATGATCAGGAAGGGGTGGGGGGGTCTGGCAGCACAGATCATGGCTCTCAGTGCTGAGCTTTCATGATTATTAGCTAGACAAGAAGAGAATTTGGAGAGTGCAATGAGCAGGTCTGCTCCCAAGGTGGCCAGGCTAACTTGAATGTCTTTTTGTCTTGCAGAAGATGAAGCCCATCGTCCAGAGAAGACGATCTACCTCATCTGCCATTACTAAAGCTCTTGGAAAATCAAAGTCCCACTCCAGGTAGAAAAAATACCTTTCTGACTCCTGTTTCCATCTTTCTGCCTGCACAGACTGAAATCAAATTGGTTTTCAAGTTCATTTAACCATGTTGAGGGCAATTTGGTCCTGTGGCAGGGGCAGGTGGAGGGGGACAAGACAGATGTGGTGGGTTGCAGGACATGGGCTGATGCAGATTTAGCAGCCCTGAGGAGCATCCTGGGGTTCCAGCTCAGAGTTTCCCTGTGCAGCCACCCCCTGTGCAGCTCACTCACTGCCAGAGCCCTCTGCAGCCCCTGCTCCATGTGTGCACTGCCAGTGAGAGGGACAGTCCTGAGAAGTGCTTCGGCCTCAGCTGCAGGTACACCTGGGCAGGTGAGGGGGCTGGAGCTGCTTCTGGAGATGGAGGCAGTGGTGGGAGGCATGCCCAGGCCCTGAGAGCCCTGTGCAGGATGGCATCAGCTCAGGACACTTGTTGGAAGAGCTGCCAGACCCAGACCTGCTCCAGGCCAGCCTCGTTCTGTCAGGGGGCAGCAGCTTTCCCTTCCTGCCAGCCCAGGCAGTGGAGAGCTGCCCCCATGCCTGCACCTCCACTGATGCTCCTGCAGTGGGGCCCCAGGAGTGTCAGCAGAGTCAGGGAGCCATATGCCAGACATGCCCATTTTCTGCTGAAACACTGAGTGTTCTTACTCAGCCCTGAGCTGAGCACCTCAGCCCAGTGGGAGCTGAGTCCTCCTTGACCTCCTCCCCTCCTGCAGCACTGTGTCACTGCCAGAGACAGATAAGGGGATACCATGGTCCTTTCTGCCTTGCTCTGATAGCAGTCCTGTAAATAACATTTCCTGAGGGATTTGTTTAGTTTGATTTTTTTCTCTCTTTGTAAGAAAGAGAAGATAAAGCTGAACTGATTGATCTGGACCAGCCCTCCTGAAGAATATCTCTTTTGTATCCCACCATTGGTGATGGATGCACAGTGCAGCCTGCTTCTCTGGAATGAGGGGGGAGTGTCAGTCTCACAGGACATTTAATATGATGGGCAGGACTGATTTTCATTTGGTTGTCATTTGAAAAAGTTATGTGACTTCTTTTTCCTTCCTCCCACCCCCTCTAAATTGCAGTAGGGGAAAAAAAAAGTGAGGAAGAGAAACAAATTCTTGACTTTATTTGGCAGGAGAGCATCCTCATGAGGGAGGGAAGCTTTAAATGTTTCTTGTGATGAATTGCTATGGAGGGAGCTGGTCCAATGCCATCTTTGCTCAGGCCATGAAAGCATCAGTGAGATTTTTTTTTGCTATCCTGCCATTGTGTTTATAAAGCTGGGTAATTCTCCAGCTTTAGGAAATCCACTGCTTGGGATTGTGAGATGCTGTGGCTCCCACTGCTCAGCTGATGAACATGGAGAGTTTTAATATCATATCTGAAGGTGATTAAGCTTCTCACTTACAGCCCCACAGCTGCATAATTCAAGATTCACTTGTTGGTGGCTGTGGAGGAGGGAAGAGGGAATTTCTGTTTGCCAGAGTGCAGGTGTTCCTGTGACTGGGGGAGGGTTTTAGTAAAGCAGCTACTGGCTGGTTTTAACCTCATTCCTGTGAAATCAAGTGAGTTCAGTTATGAGGCCAGTGGAAACTGAGTTAAGACCAACAACGTCAAAAATACTGCAATTACAGCTCGTGTGGGTTTTTATTTGTTTGTGTAGAGTGTCCTCAGACTAGAGGGCAGAGCAGCAGAGGGAGAGCAGAATTGCTGAGGGGTGAAGGGAAGGCAAGTATCCTTGCCTGCAAGCAAGATACACATTTTTGTCTATGTGTGGAGACAGGAGGATCTCTGTGAGGTTTTTTCTGTGTCAGTCTAAGGCCATGTCTCAGAGTTTCACTAATTAAGTCAGGCTCAGGCACACAAGCACACTGTGCGAGCAGGAACTCTTGCATGTTCATGCAGCACAGAAATGGCTGTGGGAGCTGCTGTGCCAGCTGCCCTGAGCCCAGAGCAGGGCTGAGGAGGTGCTCTGTAGGGTGCTGAGCTGCAAGCCAGGACACTGCCCTTGGCAGAGCTCTTCCAGCTGGGGACAGCACAGGCAGAGGGTCAGGTTCAATCCCCATGCTGCCTTGTTGACTGAAGTCAACATGCTAAACGCCTCGGGGATTTTTGGAAATGGTGAGCACCTCTATGAATCTCAGTGGAAACAGCAAGCTGGATGGCTGCCAGGCAAGCCAGAATCAGATGTCTGGAATTAGATGAGTACATGCAGTTCATTTGCCTTTTGCTGCAACTCTTGTGCTGACAAATTGTTCAGTCTGGATGGAAAACATGCACAGAAAGGGCAGTGCCCCCACACCCAGCTGAGCCACGCCATGAGCCACGGGCTTTCCATGTCCAAGTCATAGCTCACACACGTGTGCAGGAAGTAAGTCTTTGACCTGAGTGAGAAATCACTCAAAAACTACTATTTCAGCAATTTAATCTCACAAGATTTGGTGTGTTCTTTTAGGCAGTTTTCTGTCTGAAGCTGGTAAAGTTAATTGTGCAGAGGCAAATGTGGGTCATAGAGAGTAATAGGGGCTGGGAGAAGCACAGAGCTCTCAGGCTTCTCCAAAACAGAAAAGGAAAGCTTCTGACAAAGTCTTGTGATTTTTTTTACTCCTCCAGGGAAACTACTCTTTCCTCTTCCCATTCAGACAATGGGCTGCCAAGTGGGGTGTTCAGCAGCCCAGGCTCCACCTTCATCCTGGATGAGCGAGTGCAGCTAACCGTGGGCCTGCAGACCCAGGAAAGACATCTGATTTTGTTGAGTGATGTGCTGGTCATTGCCAAGTCCAAGTAAGAGGAATTTCCACTCCTTCCTTTTCCCCAGTAGGTGCTGTTGAAGCTAGGCTCAGCATTTGGTGGGATTTTTGGGGCTGTCCTGTGCAGAGCCAGGTGTTGGACTCAATGATCATGTGGGTACTTTCCAACTCATGAGATTTTATGAGGCTCTGATCTATTTGTGGAGCACCTAGCAGCCTCCAAAACAATGCTTCTTTGGAAATATGGATCTAAAACGTGGCATTTCCCCCTTCCACCTTCACAAATTCTTCTTGGTATTAATGTTTCATTTCATTCATCTGAAGAAAAAGGTTGTCTAATCAGTTTTGCCCATTTCCTTATGAGGTTGCTTGAAGATACACCATGAGGGCAAGAGGCAGAAGGACAAACTGACTTTCAGTCTGACTCCTTCTGTCACATATAAATTCAGAGCTCTTGAAAGGAGAATGATCAGACTCTGGAGGTCTACATGTTATTCTCTGGCCTCAGGAATTCATAATTTCCACTGTAGATCCTCCTCCAGCCTGAAGCTGAAAAAGCAAGTGCATCTGAGTGAAGTGTGGACCGGCACCTGTCTCAGCGAAGTGACAGAGAAAAAGATGAGTCCTGAGAATTCATTTGTCATTGGCTGGCCCATCACCAACTACGTTGTCACCTTCAGGTACCTTATCAGACATCAGAGTTCCCTCTGCATCCCAGTAGCTACTCAGGTCTCCCTGTGTCAAGTGAAACAATGACTGAGGCTTAAGGGCCCATTTCCTTTTCCATTTCCTTACCCTGAAACCCGGGTAACCTGTGCTGGCAGCAATAGCTCTAGGAACAGCAGACTTTGGGAAGGAAATACTAGGAGAAAGAAAATAGCAATTAAAGGTCACTGCAAAAATAATGAGGGCCTACAAGATGAGTTAACTCCAACTTCACAGAAAGGGATTTTCCCTTATCTGAACACTCACCAGTCTGACAGGAAACCTGGTCCAGTTTGTTGCTGGGGTTTTTTTGTTATTATTATTTTTGTTATTTGTTAAAATAGAACAGAAGAAGGAAAGGACTGTGCTTTTGTTCCAGGGCTTTGCAGGAAGCAACTTTGACTTACAGCAATATATAAATGAAATTGGGTAGAGTTTCCAAAGGCTGTTACCCATTCAGCCCTTGTTTGATGATCTGCCTCCCTTTTTGTCTTCAGCTCAGCTGATGTGAAGGAACGATGGCTGTCAGAGTTGCTGGGGTAAGTGACCCTCCTTTCATCCTCCTTCCAGATGGTTTCTCTACAGGCCTTAGAGAAATCTGCCCTTCAAACTGTGCTCTGATTTTCAGCATGTTAAGTGTCTAAGTGCTATTTGAAAAACCCACCTTTGAAATCTGAATATTGATGCCCCTAGGAGAGTGCAAAATTGGTGCTAACAGTTGGGAAAAAAGGGGACCCATCAGAAGATGGTATTAATGGAGCATCCTTTTTCCTTTGGAGTTGGAGGTTGACTTTGCTAATCACTGTGGAACTGCCACAAGTGTTACTGATTCTTCAGATGTTTTTTGATTTGAACTAAAATTTTTATTATGTTGCATCTAGAGGCTACAGTTTTTTCTTTTACGTTTTATATGTTGCTTCCACTAATACCCAGACAAAACCGTTTATATAGAGACAAAGAAGGGAAAAAATCTTCTGATTTGTGGAGAGCAGTAGTGATCCTGAGGGAACACTGGAAGGTATTATACAGACACACCTACCTGCACTGAAGGACTGCATGTGGGGGATTATTAGTCTTTGTGCTCTAGGTAGATAAAGAAGTCAGTAAGAGCACATGACCTCACTATGAGTATTACATTCATGTATGTCATAATTAATCTGTATTTATTACAGTGCCAAGGAGGATGTCCCATCCAAATTTTAGGGTCCTTCTCAAATTTGGTTGGGAAATTACATCCCTTCCCTTTTTCTTTGACTTTCAGGCATATCAATGAGGTAAAACAAAATGAGTATCTGAAGAATCTGACCCTTCAGATCGTTGTGCTGGATGATGACAACTGTTCTTCTGTAAGTAAAGCTAAGGACCTGCTTGTCAGATCGAGACTACACAGGGGTCTGTGGAGTAGGGGAGAGAATGCAGGGTTGTGCTGATATTCCAGCATCTGAGTATCTGCATCCTTCCCACTTGGAAGCCTGCTTGGAGAGTTTTGGTTTGAGAAATGAGGAGGTAGCCAGGCCCTTACCAAACAGCACTTAATTCTTAAGATTATTCTTCACCTCTGACTTGTTTTCTCTTTTCCTTTTGCTTCACTTCAAAATTCATGACAGTTTGTGGCTGAGTGCCACAGGCAATTCCTATTTCCAGTGCTATGAATTGAGGATATTGATCACAGAGTCACTGGTGTGTTGTCCTGAATTAATTTACTGGAATGTGTCCCAGTCTAGCATACATTTCTTGGCTTCATGCCAAGCTTGGTGGGTCACATTTGCCTCCTGGGTGTTCTTCCTTCAAAGAGTGACCCCTGACACTCTGGTTGATGAGCATTGCCATGTTCCATGTTCACCCTTTTGAGTGACAGTGGCATTATAATCAGCCAAACACTGATGGGATCAAACACAGCATCTAAGCACCACCCACCTCCTGTGATTTCTGCTGGATGAAATCTTTGGATGGTATAATAGACCCATGACAGAAGAAGTAGTGGAGAATAGCTTTCACTTTGTATACCCATCATCCTTTCTGGTGTAGTTCAAATTTGTACTGCTCATCCAACCATGAACATTTAGTAAAGACAGTCATTAGACACAGATGTGACATTTTCCCCAGATTTTGAAGCTACAAGAAAATGCAACCAGACTTCTCACCTTTGTCTTAGCTTCCTGTATTTTCTCTGTTTGCCTTTCTAGACTACTGAAGTCAAGGTGTCCAATGTGGAAACTGCAGAGAGTGTGATGAAGAAGACCCTTCTACAGCTTGGGCTCCCTGTAAGTGGCAGATTTTAGCTAAGGATTCTGGCAGCATCTGCTTCACAGGACAGAGTGGGTGTGGATAAGTGTAGATTAGCTGTCTGTGCTTTCTGAGTGGAGAGCAACATCAACCCTCACTCTGGCCCCTCTCAACTAACTTTTCTCTTTGTTCTTCACCCAACAGGGCAGGACCAGTGAACACCACTTGTGGGTGGTCTCAGGAAAAGATGAGCCTGCTTATCCTCTCATCGGTAAAAGCTCTCCCATATTGAGCATCATTTTGTTACTTAATTCTGGCACCAAAGGAAACAGTAATAAGTTGTATTAGTGTATGTGGCAGAGAAACATCACAAACATTGCACTCTTCACTTAAAAAGTAATAGTAGGGACACTGTTCTTGATATAAGATGTGACATCAAGTTGCTGTGTGTGAGATGTCACTTGGCTTTTATCATCTCAGCATCCACATTTAATCAAAGCATGGTGATATCTTTGAAAAACTTCACACTTACCTCCCTTTTCCAAGGCTGGAATTTTCCAAAGCTGGAAATTTTCCAATAACAGTAGGAGTTTTTAACATAGGTCTACATTTTTGCTTGCTCTTTACACAACTCTGCTCAACAGGGCACGAGCATCCCTTCAGCATTGCCTTGAGCTGTCTCCGGGACTCCGCTGACCAGCAACAAAGAACCAACAACAACACTCTCCTGGCTGATGGGACAGAGGCTTCCTTCCTTGCTCAGCTCCCAAAGGAAAAACAGTGTCAGTTTGTCCTGAAACCCAGACTCCAGGCTCCAATGCAGCTGAGGAGAGGTAAGGGCTGCAGGAATGTGGTACAGCCAGGTAGAGACTTACCACTGACCAGTGCAGTGCTGAGCTCTTCTGGCATCATACATGTATCCAGAGTTGCTCTCATACCTGAATGGAATGTAAAGAGGAAGAGACTGCAGAGAGGTGAAATTTTCCTGTGCAAATATTCAGACTTAGCTTTCTGTCCTTTGTTAGTTCTGCAACTGCACGTCATTGTAGTAGAATCATAGAAAATGCTGAGTTGGAAGAGAACCATCAGTATCACTGAGTCCTGGCTCTGGCCCTACCATCCACCTGAGAGCATTGTCCATAGGCTCCTTGAATTCAGACAGCCTTGATGCTGTGACCACTGCCCTGGAGAGTCTGTTCCAGTGCTCAGCCACCCTCTGGGTGAAAAACCTTTTCTTGAGACCTCACCTAAACCTCCCCTGACTCAGCTTCATTTTCTCAAGGCCTATCGCTGGTCACAAGGGTGAAGTGATTCTTGCACTGCGGAGACAGCAAGAGAAGAATGGTGATTGAGAGTTTTGCTGATGGTTGAGAGATGAATAAGTGGTTTCACTGCTGTATATTGTCTAACCATCCCCATTAAGAGTGCAGTTAATAAACAGGTGAGGGTAGAAAGTGCTTGTTTTGCTGGGAACTCTGCCTCCACTGTAGATCACTCACTGTCCAGCAGGAGGACAGACAGGTGTGTAATGAAGGTGTGTGTTTGCTTTCAGAGTCACTGCAGAAGCACACCAAGAGGAAGAAGTCCTTGATTGACTGGGCCCTGCGCCGCAGCACCAGCACCCCCACGGGCAGCCCTCCCTCACAGTCCCCTACCACACCCCGCAAGCTCTTCGGCCTGTCCCTGTCCTCTGTCTGTCCTGATGGAATCCTTCCCAAGCCAATCATGGTAAGCAGCAGCCTGGACTGCTTGTCTTGATGTAAATTTGATGTGTTTAGCCCAAAATTTAAAGCCACTTGCAGCACTGATGAGGACTGAATGGGGAAGAGGAGCATTGTTTACTTGAGATCCAGACTCAGCTCAGGAACAAGGGTGGGAACAACCCTCTCCTGGGTAATCCCCATCACTTCATTCACAGGCATCTGTCCTTTTCAGTGGGTGTCTCAAGGTTATCACCAGATGACAAGGGGCAATGTCAGTGGATCCTGCCATGCTATGTAGCCTAGAAATCACTCACTACAAGAGTCCCCTGGGCTCACACTTGTCACAGGATAAGCATGCCCACATGAACTTTATCTGCAGCTTGCCTGTCAGGTTCTTGTCTCTGATTAGATCAGGATAAATATCTTGTATTGTTTTCTTCCCATTACTGACTTGGTCATCTGCTAATTACATTGCAACACATGATGTATAATATACACAGACAAGAGGCTAAAGTGTTAGGCTCTAAAGTACAACTGGCTTTTCTCTTAGGATATGCTGCTCCTCTTGTACCATGAAGGTCCCTCTACTAGGGGCATTTTCAGACGTTCTGCCAATGCCAAAACTTGCAAGGAATTGAAAGAGAAGCTGAACTCTGGAGATGATGTTCAGGTGGATGGAGAGTCAGTCTTTGTGGCTGCAGCTGTCATCACGGTATGTGTGGCCAAGTAACTCAGCTGTCTGGGCCAATGGCACCTTCCTTCTCTAAGGAAGCAGTGGGTCTTTATGGGTAGGCAGATTTCAGGGGAACAGAAAGCATTTTCCAGCAAGGAACATTTTCACCTGTTTGTGTGCACAGAGGTGATTCAGTAGCCTGGTTTTCACATGTGCAGACATGTGCAGCCCCTCAGGATGGGGCTCCCTTTGGCACCTGCCCATACCAAACCACCCCCAGCAGGAAATACATTGATGTCCACCTGCAAGGCAGCTGTGATGTCTGTAGAGTGCCAAATAACATGGCAGATACTGCACTGACTTATGCATAAAACCCTTAGGTTGCAGCAGCACAGATGTTTTTTGTCATTTCTGAATGCAAGGCAGAGGCTGCAGAAGGTTTGGGAGGACTTGTGCCACTTCAGAGCAGCTGCTCTGCAAGCCCCAAAAGAGAAGCTGACCTGTGCTCTCTGGACCCCCAGCCTTCACCCTCTGATCAGCCAGCAAGCACAAGGGAAAGCAGCTGCTAAATCCAAGCAGAGGGGTTGTGGTGGGTGGGGGATGAAGCTTGTGATAAGACCCATGTTTCAGTAAGGAAAAGCTTGTATTTTGTACTGGCAATTAAATCTGGTCAGAGTAATTTAGGCACCAAAGTATAAAAGAAAATCCCCTTTTTTCTTGTTGGCCTGATATCCAGGCATTTCCCAAGACAAGACATACACTGAGTTGTTGAATAGTCCCCTGAGAAAAACCAGCAGTCCTCCTAGCTGAGAAATGTTTCAGAGAGATCTGTGCAGAACCCCAGGGCTGAGTCCTCTGCTGGACTGCAAAAGGGACAGTCCTGTTCTGGAGAAGGAGCAAAACAGAAGGGCTGCCCGTTCATCCTGCAGTGCTGCCACAAAAGAACCTGAGGAAGACAGCTTGGTGGGCATGGGAGGGGAGAATAAACATGTTTGTGTAGTGTCTTGTTTTATCTTGTGCTTAATATGAATAAACAGTGACTATATGCATTGTGAAACTGAAACCAGGAATTCAAAACTGACCAGACTGCTCTGCATATATATATTTAATTCAGGATTTTCTCCGAAATATACCTGACAGTGTTCTATCCTCAGACATGCACGGACAGTGGATGGAAGCTATGGACACAGAAAATCGGGCACATAAGATTGAAGCTATCAAAAAGTTTGTAGAAGTTTCTTTTGGTGGGAATAGGGGGATCATATGGGCCTAAGAATAGCCTTCATTTTCTGGGAGATTACTGGCAATGCTCCAGGCCACAGGGGAGGAGCTATTGCCAATTGCCAGTGTCACTGATCAGAAAATTTTCTTTTTAAAGGTCTTTTTTGAACATCCTCAACATTTCTGACCCCAAAAAAGTCATTTAAAAATTCTCTTCTGATGATTAGTTCAAATTACCACAACAAGTAAACTGAAAAAGCATAATAATTGAGCCACAAGGAGTGCATCTATGGTAGCAGAATTAAATCTTTAATGACAGTAACTTTATTCTTATGTGCATGAAATGAGGCTGATCATCATATTGGCAATTAGAAGAAACAGCCCTGTCAAAGCTGAGATGTGGACCTTGAAAACAGCTTTACTGCCTTGAAACTGCTGCCCTGAGCATGAGCAGTTTATCAGCCTCCTGTTGGATATCCCGTTTATTCAACCATGGCTCAGCTCAGTTTTTGAACCTTACTGTTTATCTCGGGCCCTCTTTATCCATGTTCCCCACAGCACATGACACAGCAGTGTATGTGGAGTGCTGCTGGCCTGGAGCTGTCTCCTGTCTCCTCTGGGCATTCCCTGTTTACTTAAGGCATTGTGGGTTCCCCCCACATGCTCTGAACCCAAGTCCCTTGTCCCTCCAGCTCTGAGACCAGAGCAGATGGGAAATTTGGATGCAGAGTTGTGGCTCTCACATGAGTTGGTGGAGGGGAGTGACACAGATTCACCTTATTATCAAATGTGGATATCTCAGGCTGGGTAAAAAGGGGCAGGAGGGGGAAAAAGCTTTGGGATGCAACTTCTGGAATCCAAAGAGCAGATGTTTGTGAACAGCACTGTTTTCCTTTTTTCCCACTCTCTGAATAGTCTTGTCAACCAGCTTCCAGAGGCCAACCTCATCTTACTGAGACACCTCTTTGGAGTCCTGCATCATATTGAGCAGAATTCTGGAGTGAATCAGATGAATGCCTTTAACCTGGCTCTTTGCATAGCACCCAATATGCTGTGGCTACCGAGTCCCACTGGGCCTGAAGAGGAGAGCCGGTCTACAAAGAAGGTAATCTTCCACAGGTTTGGGAAAACCTCTGGTTTCCCCTTTCACTGCTTTTTATGGGCACTGCCTTTTTTAGTCCAAAGGAAAGCACAGGGCCAGTGACAGTGCTGGCTGAGTGGCACCCACGCCCCATCCTTTCCTCTGTGCAGCTGTGCCCATGCTGGGAGGGGTTTAGCCCCTCAGACTGTCCAGGGTGAAAAGGCAAGCAGTGATTGCTTCACCAGATGAGCTTCCTATATGGCCAAGCAAGCACAAGAAAACTGGAGCAGCTGAAGTTGGACACTGCCACCTCAGCTGGAACAAAATAAGCAATGAGCACAACAGTGCACCAGAAAGGAGGAACGCTTGCTTGGAGCTTATGAGGTGTAAGCAATAGTGAGGAAAACTGTAGAATGTGCTATACCTGGCTCACAGCACCAGTTCACATAGTTCATATTCTTGCCTCAGGTGTTCATACAGATGCACTGCCACATTCTTAACAGCTTCTTGAGGAAATTACATCTGTAAAAAAAATTAGATGATCTGGGTATGATTTTACTTGCTCTGTTTTCATGAAACTGAATCTGTGAATTCCTGTATTTGCCAGGTGGCCTTGTTAGTGCAGTTTCTGATTGAAAACTCAGGAGAGATTTTTGGAGGTGATATTGCTTCCTTGTTCCAAAGACCTGACATAAAGAAGTCCAAAAACTCAGCGGAATCTCTGGGTAAGTTGGTGGTAGGAAATCTTCCAGAAATATTTAAAATCTTTTAATAGGTAAAGCCCTCAGACAAAAGAGTTTGCTTTACCTTCATGTTTCTTCTAAGGAATAGCATTGAAAACCAGCTGGGTTTGGTTTACCCTTTGCCTGTCAAGCATAGGCAGGAAGAGATAGCAAAGCAGAGAGCTGAGGTGCAGAAACTCCAATGTGTCCCAAGGGATGGTTGTCTTTCTCCATGGCTGCTGTTAAACCTACTCTAGCCATTGCAAGAATTTAGTGTAGCCTTAGCACTGCCGTGTCCCAGCAGTATTTTTATTTTCCATGTTAGTTCTGTAAAGCTAAACCACAATGGTTTGTATGGAAAGAGTTGGAGTTGTCTCTGTTAGCTATCCTATGAATACAGGCTACTGGTGAAAACTGGTCATCAAACCAGAATTTTTTTATTATTTCCTGTGAGAATGATGGATTATCTTTGTTTTTCCATGGGCTTCATACAATTTCCCTGGTTTGGTTGTGAGGTACTATATATATGGCAACAAATTAATTTGTGTCCTCTGCCCCAGATATAGGCTTGGCTCAGCATGATGATTCCTCTGATGAGCTGGAGTTTTCCACTTGTGATCCAGAAGGGCCAAAGCACCACCTGGAATCTGATGATGCCATTTTTGAAATACCCAGCAGCTTGTTACTTGATGAGGATCAGGAAGACTGGGACTTGTTCAGCGAGATCACAGCCTGCTACCAAAGCAAAGCCCAGACCAACGCCAGTGCAGACAGCTACGAGCTCCTGGAGGAGGACGGCTCCTTCTGCTCCATCGGCTCCATCCGCTCGCTCAGCCCAGCCCGGGACCGCTGCTCCTCCGAGCCCAGCGTCTGCCTCAGCTCCCAGCAGCCCCCTCAGAGCCCCGAGCCCGTGGCCCGCCCGTCCAGCTGCGATGCCACCATCATGAGCAGCCACACTGACTACATCCACAGGCTCAGGCAGCTGCAGATGGAGAGCCAGAAGCTCATTGATGAAGGCCTAAGCCCTGGGGTTAATAAGGCCAGGCAGAACTTGTGGCAACCACCTCAGACCACCTCCAGGGTGAAGCAGCTCAGCCTTCAGAAGTCCAGCCTGTCCAACAGGTCCAGCTTCTCCAGCCTGTCCTCTACCACCACCTCACCATCTGCCTCCTCGCTTAGCTCCTTAGACAGTGCTTTCTCCTACTGCTCAGAGTCATCAGCCATCAGTCCCACAGATGTCTCATCCCTGCCATTCATGTTTGGCACTTCTGCCAGGCTTCATGCTGTGTCTCCCACGGCTGCCAAGAGGTCCCAAAAAGAGTGGCACAAATCCTTCACATCTCCTTTACATCTGTGCAATCTGGACAGTTTTCATGAGGGTGAACCCAAGGCTGGAGAGACCAGTCATTGCTTTGGAGAGCAGAAAAGTTTTCCATGTGTCAGCAGAGCTGCCATGGGAAGCTCATTCACTGACATTGACTGGGAAGAAGAGGAGAGACAGCTGAGTTGTTCAGGGTGCCCTGGCCCAAGGCTCAGGAGCCAGGATTATACCAAAGAGTTTGAAGAAAGCCCTGAGTACCCAGCTGCCAGCCCATGCAGTGAGACATCCCCACAGGTCAGCCACCAGCAGCACAGGGAGAAGACAGTGAAGAACATAGAAATCAAAGGCATTGATGGCTGCCCTCTGAGCCAGGAAAGCCTGAAGCGCACCAAGATAACTTTTTATGTGGCCCCAAATAAAGAAAGCTCTCAGGGGTCTCAAGTGGGAGAAGAGGAGAGATCTGTGACGAACGCCAGCAGCAGAGACTTACCCAGCAGCAGCAGTGAGCAGAACCCGTCCAAGAGCTTGCAGACTGTGAGAGTCCACATCCCCCAGACAGTTTTCTATGGGCAAAACACCCCCCTTGTCCTGCAGTCCTTCTCCAGGCGCTACCACCACCAACCAACAGTCCCATCCCTGCAGGCCAAGCACAGAGAGAGCCCCCAAAGTGCCTCTGCTCCCAAGGAGCTGGAGAGACAACCAGTGGAAACGGCGCAGGCGCCAACCCAGAGCAAGGGCTCGGACACGTTCAGCCACACCATCCACATCATCCTCCCCGACTCCATCCGGAACACCATCAGGGACTATTTCAAGCAGGATGAAACCAAGCCCTGTCCCACAGCAGAGGTGGAAGCAGTGGAGAAAGAACTGCTCCGGAGCAGGGTGGAGTGGCTCAGGAGTCAGCCTGTGGCAGAGGTGGCCGCAGAGGAGCGTGACACAGTGGTGTTTGCAGAAGAGACTTTTGTCTAAGGCTATGGTTGTGGAGGAACTAAATATTTTTTTGTGTATGTGGAACAGAAAATATTCTGTAATATATGATCAGGGTGTGAAGAATTTAGCAGGCTGCCTGGGGCAACAAGTGTAAAGTGACACTAATGTGTATGTAATACTCATTTTGGTGGGAGGTGGGGGGGCTGCTCTTGTGTTCTCTTTATGCCCTTTTCTGATGAAAGAGACCTCACTGGCTGGGTGTGGAATGGAGTGAATACCACCAGACTCTTCCTGTCCTTGAATTAGCTGACCTGTACAGGGCCTGACTCCATTTTTTTTAATAGCAGGAAAAGAGAAACGTTGCTTTATTTTCTCCAGTCAGCTGCTGATGTTGGTGGATGACTGGACAACAGGGACAGCTAATGCTTTTAATAATTAGTTAAAAATCTTTACACTTGCACAAAACCCACCGTTATTCACAGTTCATCACAAACATTCATCCAAAGGAAAATTCTTCACCTTCATTCCAGAAAGCACTGCTGCTTCACTCTGCTCATCTGTTGTCTGCGCTGGTCTAGCTCACAGCCCCCAGCCATTATTGGTTGAGGCTGGGTTCCAAAATCAGCAGCTGGAGCCCAAAGTCCAGCATTCACTGACAGACAGCATGTGTAACATTTTAAGGCCAAGATTGCTTTTTTTCTGGAATTAATTACACAGTGATTCTTTCTTCTCATACCTTCCCCAAAGTTAGCATTTGACAGAGACACAGTTGCCATGAAGGATTTTAGTACTGTCCCTTTGACAGGGCTGTGAATCTTCTGTGTCCTCTGGGAGTAGCTCAGTAGCTAGGAGTTTCAGTCCTAGTGAAAGTTGGCAATCTTCTGTCAATGCTGATGCCCGTTTCTAGAGGCAGTGTGGATGATGTGTAGTCATGCCGAGAGGGACTTGAGCAGGGCTTGGTTTTAGCACAAGGTCAAGGAGTTGTGGAAGTTGCAGGAATGTTGTTGAGTAGATGCTGAAGCAAAGTCCCATCTTGCCAGAAAGTTGTCAGTCCATACACTGAAACTGTCCAGGCTTCATCACCGATGCTGGCTCAGAGAAACACTGAGTTCCCCTCAGCAGAGTATGTGGCCCTGTGCACTCCAGCAGAATCAAGTTTGGGGAATTCCAGGCAGGGATGTGCTAAGCAGGCTGCTGGTAAGGACCACCAAAGAGTCCCACCACTTAATGGGACTTGTTAGGGGGTTGTGACACTGCCAGCTGAGCTCTAAAAAGATGCTGAGAGCACCACATTAGTTTGACAGGTTGTTTTAGGGAAACAATGGGAAAGGTCTCAAAGGCTGAAAGGTTTGGGATGGTTCATTTGAAAGTTACATGAGAGTTTTCTATGGTGGGATCTGTCCGAGAGACAATCCTTTTACTCAGTGAACAGTGAATGGGTGAAGGAAAAGAAAAATACATGAATCCTAATGACTGAAAAGTTGTGCTTGTGGAATAAGTATCCCTGCAAGCTGCTGAGTGTCCGCAAATAACCAGAGCTGGAGCTGCAAGACAGCTGCCATGGTTCAGTCCTTGCATAGGTGGGAAAGCCACCTCTGTAAAATTATCTGGTGTCAGACCCCTCCACTCATCTGCCAGGTGCTTATGAGGGTCAGTGACAGGAACCTGGCCCAGCACTCCAAATTCACATAATCAAATACTAGGGCAAGGGAACCAGGGGGAAGCCCAAAGCCCACTTTCCAAGGTGTATACAGTTTGTTTTGTTAGATGAAGGGTGTTTACCTCTCAGATGTGGCACTCTCTGTCCCAGATCACCTTTGTGGCCCTTGTATAATGAAAGGTGTATATAATCATAACACAACTCCACCACCAACATAATTTTCCTCACACATGAACAGCAATAAAGCATCCACAGTCTTTTTTTTCCAGAGCTAAAGTTGTAACTGTTTTAATAAAAGACACACAAGTTGTCATTGTGGTTTTGTCACCTTTTGTTCCCTTGCTCTTGCTCCCCTCTCCCATGTCAGGGTGGTGGCATTTGCACTGAACTGCTGTGAAACACACTCACCTCCCAGCCCAGGTCTGCCAGGCTGGCCACGCTGGCAAGAAGCCTTCTGCCAGCACAGCAGTCTAGGCATTACTCCTGTCTTTTCAAGAAGGTGAAAGAGCAGTAAATATTATAAGAAAAGTCTGCCTGTTCTTGGAAGAGAGATGATTTTGTATTATAAACATACTAACAGATGTAAACTCAGTGGCTGGGCTCAGGTCAAACAAAAGGGACCTGAACCAAATGCAGAGTAAGAGCTCATAATTTGCATCACCTAAAAAGATCACAAGAAACTTAGAAAGAGATTAGTTTAGAGAAATACTGGGTGAAAGAGAAAAACACACAATTTTCCTTGCCACATCTTAGGCTGCCTAATGTGGGCACAGTTCTCTGAGTAGCTGCTCTAACCTAGCTCTGTATTATAGCATTTTTCTTTATTTTAAACAAAACAAAATCCTGCAAAAGGTAACACAAACCAGAGTTCTCAGCCTGGAAATTCACAGCCCTCCTTTTCCATGAGCCAGACAATAATGCAACTCAGAGACCAATCTTGAAAATGTTCCACAGCCCCCAGCTTGCTCGTAACAAGAAATAACAAATGCACAAACACTTGGTTGGCTTTCTGCCCCAGAAAGGCCACACTTTCCCTTAATGTATAGGCCTGAGAGGCAAACAGGTTTCCCTTCTTTCTCTGTCCTTTCTCAGATCGTTTAGACCACACTGGCCTGTCACACACTGAAAGCCCTGCCCAGTGCCCCAGCAGATGCAGTTCTTGGGAAGTCATGTTCCATGGTCACCCTCCAGGAAGCGAGGAGCCTTCAGGGCCCGCTCCCAATTTAGACCAAGGCCAAACAAGTCCAGCTCATCTGCCTGGAAGAGAAATGACTCATGCAGCCTCATCTTATTTCTGTTCAGGATATATGATTTCTTTCCTTATCCTGCAGGCTGACAGAAATGTGACAGGAGGGCCTGAGCTGTAGTTTACTTTAAACTTTCCAATTCTATTTCTGATGTTTCAACTGTCAGGAAAGCCAGCCTTCCAAGAGATACTCTCCCTCATCCTTTGTAGCAGCTCCTTTGTACAGGGGCCT
Source organism: Geospiza fortis (assembly GCF_000277835.1). Taxonomy (NCBI): domain Eukaryota; kingdom Metazoa; phylum Chordata; class Aves; order Passeriformes; family Thraupidae; genus Geospiza; species Geospiza fortis. Next base: position 1,088,545 of record NW_005054456.1, read on the forward strand.
CTCCGTTATCCCAGAGGACCTTCAAGGGACAGCCAGCCCCGCCAGAGCAGCACGGGCTACTCTGACTCCCTGCATTTCCATGCTAACAGCTTGTGCTAGAAACTCTTTCTTCAGAGGTCACCCACACTCTGAAGAGGAACACAGAAGTCATTCAACCCTTCCAAAGTAGAAACCACTGCCTCTCTCGCCATCCTGCCAGGGTGTGTGGAGAGCTGACCTTTTCCAGCAGCAGCCTGGGCTCCAGCTTCCAAGCCCACAACAAGGCGGGGACCGAGGAGTGGGACTGCAAAGCTTCAGATCACCTTGGCTTTGCAAGAGACTTAAGAGCTACTGAAGGGGATGGCTTAGCTGCTTTCATTTAATCCATATTTATTATATTTGGTTTTTTTACAGTAAACCTGGGACATGTTGGAGGAGAAGAGGTTAGAGAGAAACAGACACAGCCTGGATGATTTTTTCTGATGGATGACAAAGCAAAGGGCTATCCTGTCATATGCCAGTCACAATCCTGAAGCCTCAGTACATCACCACATCCATGGTCCCCAAACAGGGCTGGGACCCTCCAAAACCCCACCCTGCTGGTGCCATCACCTCTTACAGCACACGGTTCTGGTCCATGCCAGAAATCCTTCCTGCAGGTACCCTTCTGCTATGGATAAAATTCTGGCATGGATAAACATTTGTACCCATTTTTGCATGAAGGATCAGAGAGGAAGACAAAGCCCATTGAGAGGAGTCACAGATCACTCATCACCTGTGCCCACAGGGACAGCAGGCCACGCCGGGCGCGGCTGGGCTGGTGTCCGCAGTAGGGAGGCATGGAGGTGCACAGACACCATTGGACACAAATGGCAGTTGTGGCTCCCCGAGACGGCCCCAGGCACCGGTCAGGGCGAGAGGAAGGAGGAGGGACGGGCACAGGGCAGCGGCCCTGCCG
>NW_005054456.1:1089491-1125337 GCF_000277835.1 Geospiza fortis
CAGCCGCGCGGCCTGGGCCCCGCGGTCGCGCCGACATTCCGTAAATCACAGAACCGCAAAATATCCTGAGTTCGAAGGGACCCTTCAGGATCATCAAGTCCGAGTCCAGGCCCTGTGCAGGACGTGCCAAGAATGCCATAATGTGCCGAGGAGGATTGTCCAAACGATTCTTAACTCAGGATGGATGCTGCTGCCCTGGGAGCCTGTTCCAGTGCCCAGCCACCCTCTGGGTGAAGAACCTTCTCCAGAGATGCAAACTAAACCTCCCCTAACTCAGCTTCGTGCCATTTTCTCGAGTCCTGTCAGTGGCCATGAGACTGAAGACATTGGTACCTGCCCCTCTGCTTCTCGTTGTGAGGATGTTGAAGAACACAATGAAGTCTCACCTTGGTCTCCTCCAGGCTGAACAAACCAAGTCACCTCAGCCACTCCTCATAAGGCTTCCCCTCCAGACCTTTCATTCTCATGGTCCTGCTGTGGACCCTCTCTAACAGAATAATGTCTTTTTTATCTTCAGTGCCCAAAACTATCTGCAGTATCCCAGGTGAGGCCCCACCAATGCTGAGTACAGCAGGACAATCACCTCCTTTGATGGGCTGGCAGTGCTGCGCTCAATGCAGCCAGCCAAATTTCCATCCATCTCCTTCGATTCCAGCCAGTCTCATGGTACCAAAACAATGCATCTTGGTGGTCTAAAAGGCTCATCGTTAGAATTTTATTCGACAGGTGGGATAGTACAGCAATGAGTAGTTTTAACATTTGGAGAAAGTGGCTGCTCACAGCACAGAACAATTCAGGGACCCAAAACATCTCAAGTTCATAGAAGTGGTTCCTGCTTACAGGAACTGTCAGCACACAAATGTCCTCAGTATGCTCTTGCTGGCCAAACTCAAGTCACCTACATCACCAAGCCCATCAGTACACTGACTTGCAAACAGCAATCTCTTCTTAAGCTTCTCAAATTGGAAAAGTCTGCTCCACTTTTAAAGAGCCAAGCCTTGCAAAATTCTCAGCAATTACTCAGAATAGCAGAATTCTTAAATTTCAAAGGAGAAAGTGAGTCACATACAGCAGAGATATTTACTGACACCCACCCAGGGAAATATAAAGCCATACACTTTAATCCAGTTGCGTTCAACAGAGCATTTAAGCACTTAAAATACATACCAAAGACCCTATTAAGCATGCTGCCTTGTTTAAATAAGAGATTTGCCAAACACACCTTTTATACTGAATCAGACCTTTATGGCCTACTGCGAGCCAGCCACAAAAAGCAATAGTGTCAACCAAGAGCTAAGTACCCTGCCACACCTAAATGAGGGTATAAGCTGTGCAGCAGTCGTTTCCAGTCACTGTTTGCTTTGCTTTCCGACCTCCAGCTGCCTCCTCATGTCCGACACATCCATGGGGACCCTCACTGTCAGACCATCCATCCACTTCTTAACGCACACCTGGCAGCCAAGGCGCGATCTGAGAAGAAAACACGAAGTGAGGCTCCTCTGTTCCCCAGGTAAAGGCAGAAATCCCCCACCCACACTGGGATGTCTGGGTCAGGGTGGGTTTTCACTAAAGCTCCTGTTAAAGATCTGCTGGTCCTCAAGAGAAAGCAGCTCTCAAGGCACAGCTGTAGTACAGAACAAGCCCCATGCCCTTGGAAAGAGGTGCCACATGGTGAATCTGCCTCAGAGGCTTGAGGATCTGCTATGATCAGCAGGGAGGCTTACGTGTCAGTGAGTCCATATGCCAAGTCCAGCATGTCTAGCTCTTCATCTGAGATGGCATCAAGCTTTTGGAAGGTGTCCTTGTCAAAGATGAGGTGACAGGTAGAGCAGGCTAATGTCCCTTCACAGGCACCTGGTGGGAAGGAGAGCAAATCAGGAAAAATAAGGGGGTGAGAGAGGTCATCTTTAGCAAGAGTGTGAGAAAAGGCCCTTTAACAGATCTGGAGCATGTCAAAAGAGATGCTAGGAAACACAACAGATGGATGCAGTTTCCAGCCTGCCTCTTCTCTGGGAGAATCATCATCAATTTTCGAATTTTTACATCAGCTCCATGCAGCCAAAAGCACTGACAGAGGCTGCTGGAATGGCAGTGTGACAGTGTGAGGTTACATTGCCAATCTCAGCATGGGGAGCCAGCCAGCAAGCAGCTGGTGGGAAAGGGAAGCTTGTTCATGGTTTTGGCAGAACACAGTGACATACTGTTGCACAATTCCTAAGTACCCACTGGCCCTAACAGCACATGCACATATCCTGCTGCAGCACCTACCAAATCCATCAATGGCCAAGTTGTGATTGACTACCACTTCCAGCAAGCTCTCCCCTTCTTTGGCTGTGGTTGTTAGTCGCTCTCCATCCCGATTTATAAAATGCACTGTCACCTGATTCTCAGAGCTGTAAGACAAATTTGCAAAAATCAGAGGAGTCCACCCTTTTCTGCACATCCACAATTGAGGTCTTTTGGCTGAGTGCTAGAGACATGGCACTTGGAGGGAAATGTGCACACAAACACTTTCTCAAAGGATTGTGCCATGCACATGAGAAAAATTTCAAATTATCCGTTCTCAGTGGCAGGCAAATCTGAGTTGCCCCAAAATACTTCCCACTTTAGCAAACAGCCCACAGAATAAATGTCTATCTGTGCACAAACAAGTGCAGGTGCTCTTCACGTGCTGCCCTGCTTGGGCTGGCTGGCAGAGGGAGCATTTGCAGGTCCCAGGCCTGGGCTGTTAATGCTGGGCAGAGCAATGCAATTACAAGCCAAGTGCTCAGGATCAGATACTAATCCAGCAAGAAGGGCTGTTGTCATTCATGTTTTGCTTCCCTGTTCCTTCCCAAGGGGATTACTTGATGATTGTTCCTCTTCTGCTGTTTTTTCTTCCTTGAAATGCCCACGCCTTTCCTTAACTCCATCACAGGGAGCCTTCTTGTGGTGAGACATGCCCAGCCCCAGATTTTACAGAGCTACTGGGCTGAGTAACTTCCTCTGAGCTGATGTGATCCATGCTCAAGAAAAATTGCTAATTATTTTGACAGCCTGCGAGATTTAATCTGGCCAAGAGTTAGGAACATAGCCATCAGCTTCTCTTAATGATAACTGCAGAAAGGGAATCTGCAAACGAGAGGGAGACAGCATCCAGTTCATCTCCTCCTCTCACACCAGGCTCTCACACCGATCTGGAGAAGGATCCTACCCTGACAGCAGTGTTCAGGATTTCTCACCAAGACAAGCATATCCTGAGACTGTTACATTTGCTAGAGGAAGCAGATGAGCAAACACTGGTTTTTTCCTTAGTGTACATACCAAATGCTCACTTAGATATAGGAGGTCCCAGTTACCCAAAGGTCCCAGCTCCTGTGCTGAAAGAAGGCAGCACCCTGGAAGTGGTTTGGCCTTTTGTCTAGTAACTCTCAGTGTGGCACTGCCCAATTGCCCATCATCCCAAAGCCCAGGGCATTCTCCAGTGGCAGAAGCTTCTCTTTCACCAGTTTCCTTCATAAAGACACCTACAGATATTTCTGAATATGCAATTTAAAGACTAGCTCTCAAATGTCAAAACAAAACAATACAATCATCCTCATTTTTGATGGATCAGAGTAATTTATTCCATTTGTATGGCAAATAGGCATGCTTCTAGGCAATGTTTGGTTTATCTTTATGGTTGAAATAATTTGTTACACAATAGAAATGGTAAAGTGATAAAATTCCACTTAGTGCTGCAACCGAATTTTTCAGCTGGATAACGGTCAGAGGTTTGGAAAGATCTTACCAGGACATGATAAACTCAACACTGCAAATTCAGTGTATGCCAACTGATTATTTCCTTTTAAAAAATAAAATCTCAAACCTTTTGTGACACAGGAAAGTGGTGAAGGAGGTTTCAAGAAAGCAGTTCTTCCCTCATCAATGTTTTCCCTAAAAGATACTTTCCAAGGCCATACAAACCAGCAAGATGCCTACAAGTACTGCCAGAGATAATTTCATAAGCAACAAACCAATTAGAAAGAAATCCCATTGATAGAGTCTTCATAAATCCCCCAAAGTGGGGTTTTCACTCTGACTTTTCTCTAAGGTCAGATAGCAAAATAGTTTATTGTATTTTCTGTGACGGTTGGATCTCTCTCTCAATGCCTAGCAGATTACAGTCTCACCCAGATCATACTAGTCTAGGAGATCCACAAATCACATTTTACCTTCTCTTCCGGAACTATCCCTGAAGCAGAGAGAGGAAAGGCTGGCAGGGAGCCTGCAGTAGTTCCTGCTGTGGAAATGGGCCAAAGAACTCTTTGTCACCTTCATGAGATGGTTCCCAGCCACTATCTGTGGCCCCCACAGCTCTGGAGGCAGGACCAGCACCTCTGACAGGTTCCCACAGCTCCAGGGATGGCAAGCAGCACCTCTCAGGCTGGGTCCTGGCACCACCTTCCTCCCCATCAGCACCTGCTCACCCGAGCTGGTGGTTTCATCCCCCACCTCCCAGAGGCCATGGCTTGGCCAGCCTCTCTCTTCTTCCTTCCACAGGGCAAGGCAGAGGTGCCTCCATCCCTGTGGATGCAGCAAGGCAGCATTTGACCCACCTGGATTCCCCAGGGGCATCCTGGTGCGTGGAGCTGAAGCCTCTCTCTGCCCAGCACCTTGCTGGGCTCTGGTGCTGCTCAGTCACAGCACACAGAAGAACCAGGCGAGTTCTGCTGGTGCTCAGTCTGCTCTGCAAGGGCCGCAGGAGCCCCAGGATGCCGTGAGCCATCCTGCTCCCTGTCCCCTGGGCTGTCCTCTGATGCAAGGACAGCTTGATTAGGCATTTATACATACAGCTGGGTAGGATGGGGGGAAGGAAAGAAAAAAACAAAACATAGTAGGACAGCCTCCCTGGGGGTGGAGGGAGGGAGGAGGGAGGGGAAGCAGGAAGGAAGGATGGACAGAGGGATTGTGTTGGATTTTGCTGCAGTCCAGCCCAGCAGGGCATGGGAATTGGTGGAAGCACAGGAACGTGTGAAACATCACATCCACATGCCAGTTTCCAAGCAATGCTCACTTTGTTCTCTCCAGAACTAAGTCAAATTTCAGGAGAAATATTAATTGTGATGTCTAATCATACAAGGAGTTGCAAGTTGAGGGCTGGAAGAACAGAGAGGCAGGAGTGACGATGACTGCTGCCTTGAGGAGAGGGGCACACAGTTCCTACAGCAATGGAGTGAAAGCAAGACACTGAATTCTGCTCTTGACAAGATGGCACCCAGCCACAACACTGCCTTACCCAATACACCAGGCTCCCATCTCTAAAATATGAATATTCACTTACTTCACATGGTGGTGGTGAGAAGCAACCACACTTAGCTGCTCATTTGCTAAACTCTCTGCTGAAAAGGAGCCTTAAGTTGCAGATAACTATAATTCATTTCATGCTAACTGATAATCCACACTACTAAGCTTTGAAGCCTTGCAGAAGAAAACTCTTAACTTATTCCCAGAAATGGTCACTGGTTTATTCTATCCTCCTTTACAGGGTAAATCAATATGAATTTGAGGGCCAAAAATACAACAGCAAAGACAATTTCAGTTCCTGGTTTCTGTGGAGTTAGGGAACAGCTCTCACCTCAACAGCATGAATGGTTCCTTCCACCAAATTTACAGCTCACCATTTGGTAGGATGTCTGCTTTAATCAAGTTTTTTTAATGTAATAACATACTGGTAGCCAGTAAAAGCAAAAAACAAATGTTGATACTGGACTCTCTAAGCAATTTGTACAGGGGAAAAAACACAGCATAAGACAGAAAATGTCTGCCTCAACACAGATACACACACACAGAGCATTGGATTCACAGTTCTGAAGATGACCAGAAAGTTTTGGCTCTTTGCCCCAAAATGAAAGTTTTCCACCCAAAGCTTTCAGGTTGGAAGGGTTGGAAAGAGGTGCTTAGGCTTTCTGAAAAAAACATCGAAGACATTAAGGAATGCAAGTATTTTCCATAAGCCAGGAGGGAAATATATTCTTCAGTTCAAAGGCAAGTGTTCAAGCATTCAAACATACCTCTCAGACAGCTCCAGTGGAGAAAAATTCATGGGCAATGCATAAAGGATTAAAAAAATATAAAATAATTCTCAGGTCAACTTTTCCAGGTGGTTTGATTTCTCCTACAAGCTGCCCCAAATGCTTCAGACTTCAAAGCCGAATTCCTGAGCTTCATCTCACCCCCAAACTTAAAACTACTCTGTGCAGCTTCTGCAGCTGAGAGACTCTGGGCAGTCCTGCCTTTGCTTTTCAAGCACTACAGAGATGCAGCAGACAGCCCAGTTCTGTCTCTCAGCCATTTCCATGGAAAGAAAGCAAGGCTGGCAAAGAGAGCCACGAGGAGAGAGGCCACAGCACATACAAACCACAAAGCATCTTATCTCTCCAGCAAACCTTGAGCTGAGAGAGATACATTAGATATATGCACAGCAGTTTCCACAGCAAGGACATTTGTGTGTTTGTCTGGCACTGACTTCTCTCCCTGCCAGGAACTCAGAGCACAGCAAGTGACAGGTCAATGTCACCTGATGGAAGACAGGGAAGTCAGGGAGACATTGAGATGCAGCAAAGGGGACAACTGCTCCCTGGTGAAAGCAAAACAATTCTGCTGGGGCAGGAGAGAATCAGGCCCTTGCAGATTTTGGACAGTCTGTTTTAAGATCTTTGAAATACTGAGAAAGGGCAGAAGCAGGATCTCCTTTCTAGAGTAAATCATTGTTCATTTAGCCAAGGGCACAAAAATAGAAAGCTTTGCAAATAACCAGCTCTCCCACAAAAAACAAACCAGCCAATAAAAACCCCAAACCAAACAACCAACTAAACCAATGAAGAAAAAATATCATTGCTTTTGGAAAGAAAAAAAACCAACCAAACAAACAAACCCCTCAAAATTTTGCTTCACAGCTCAGCACATATTTTATAATTAGGCCAGACACATCTGAAGAGAACCCTTAGCTCTGTTTCAAGTATGGTTTGGCAGGAACCAACCTCCCAGCAGTGCACACAGGCACGTTGCCCCCACCTCCCTGGTTTCTTGCCAGCAGGCCACACTCTGTCAGTGCAGTGGCTGTGCCCACACATCCAGTCATGTGCTGGCACATGCTGGTAAGGAAGTGGTTTTCTAGCTTGAAATACATTGTCCAATATCTTCTGTAGCACACACCAATGTGGTCCTCCCTCCCCCCAGTCTAGTATCTTCTGTAGCACACACCAAACAATGTGGTCCTCCCTCCCCCCAGTCTAGGCACTCTCATGCAAATATCCAAAACACCTGTGACTGCCTCAGCTCCGCCTCAGCCCCAACTTCTGCACAAGGAAGTGAACACTGAAATCAGCACTGGCCTAACCCAACCAGAAGATACACAACACCTTTGCAGCCCTCCCCAGTGAGAAGCATACTTGGATTTTTGAGACAGCAAACCCAGCTCCTCTGACCGGCGTTAGGGTTCCTTGCCAGCAGGCAGAGCTGCCCTGGCTCAGTCTCTGCCCGTGCTGTTCACGTGTAGAGGGAGACAAGCTCGTGCTGGTCCCACGGGAGAAGTCTCAGGGGCTGTAGTCAGAGCAGCAAGCACACAGACCCAGGAGCAATGAACATTTCCAGAAGGCAGCCTTCATTAATTGGAAAAGCAAGAACAGCTTGCCCCTGCCCTCCAAACCAGGCCCACTGCCTCACAAATACTGCTGTAGGGAAGCAGATATGGGCTGCTTGCTGACACAGAACTAAAGCACTGAACACAACTAAAATTCACCTTTCCCATTGTCACTTTAAAAACCCATTAACCACCTTTCCTGTTCCAGAGCAAGTTGCTAATAAAAGCAAACAGAACAACTTGTACTGGTTTGACTTTTTGCAGGCCCACAAGCCCAGACAGAGTGCTTTTGCTGCCTCACAAGAGATGCACTGAGCACAGATCTGGGACAAAGTGCACAACCAAGGGAGCTCAAGTCACAGATACTGCCTCAGAGGCTGGGGCTTGGGGAGAAGATTGTAAATGTGCCTCAATTTCTGCATCTCTCAAACAAGGCTGTTTGCCCCATTCTAACCTTCCGTATATGTTCAGCAACCTTCTGAGAATGACACAAACAAAGGAGCAAGAACCAAATTCTCACCACTGGAAGCAGGAGGGCAGACATGCAATCAGAGACGGGCTGGCACTGCAACAAGAGAGCACAATGAATTCACAGCAGGGCTTCTGGACAGCAGCCATGTCTGACAGTGCAGCTGCTCCTGGCTGGGTGAAGGCCACTAAAAAGTTACAGTGCCCCAGCCAAGACCTTCACTTGCACATGCTTCTCCTTCAAGCATCCAGTCAAGGATGCTTCAGAGATGGATGGGAGTGCAATACTGCTGCATGTGGGGCGTGGGCAGCCTTCACCATAACCTCCCAGCTCAAGAGCAGTTTATTTCACACCCCCTTCAAACTTGTTGACTCCAGACCAATCCTGGCCTGTGTTTTGTTAAAGGATGATGCACAACCACAGGCTACAGTAATCATGGGGACTTGTAATTTTTAAATTAGCTCTGCTCACCAGAAATATGTGTATTAACACCTGCTCTGAGCAAGTGCATTCTGACCGTAAATTGAAGGTACAGTCCCTTCCACAAGCATCCAGTATTACTTTTTGCAGTTTCAGCACTACTTTTTCTCTAATAGCCCCTCATTCTTTCCTCCACTTTTCACTATACCCCTCATCCTGACACCTTTCCTGATAATCTTCATCTTGGAATTGCTAGTAATGTTTAGAGTCCCATCACCTGGAGCTAGATACTCATTTAGGCATTGTTCAGACACAGGGACCTGCTCCCTTGCCTACAAACTGCACTTAGAACTGCAAACCTGCAAGACAAAAGCCAGCCTCAGCCTAACATTTCATACATTGAGGCCCAGACCTTTTTTTACAGAATGCTTTGGATTGGAAGGGATAATCATCTAGTTCCAATCCCCTGACCATGGGCAAGGTTGCCACCCATCAGACCAGACTGCTCAGGGCCTCATCCATCCTGGCCTTACACATTTCCAGGGATGGGGCATTTTTCTTACAGAAGTAATTTTTCTACAAGGGAGACATTAACATCACATGTGGCCCAATTTGCATATGGGTATGCAACAGTTATGGGTTGGCATCAGTGACAGAGGAATTCTGCTCTCTGCCAGTTGTCACATGCTCTGAGATTATATGCCCTGGTATAAGACATTTAAATTTTACAGCCAAGATTGAGTTATGCACAGCTGCAAAGCTGGCAGGGAGCAGAGCAGTCATACTGATGGTACAGGGCAAACAAGCCATGCCTTGGGTGCTCTCTGCTTTCTCATTGCAGTCTGTCTTTGTAGGTGCTCAAGCAGCTGCCATACGGGTGCCTACAATTACCATACCTTACCCTGTAACTTGCATTACCAAGTTTAGGGTGCTGGAAAAATATCCTGAGCAAGAAACTAATAAGCTGTTCATCTACCCAGAGAAATCCCTAAAAGGCTTGTCCACATCAAAACAAATCAGAATTTGGAGACTGTGCCCTTGCAATTCCCTGTTTTAGAAAGAGCAAAGAAGAGAAGGAGAAAGCAATCAGTCTTATTTTCTGCTGTTGCTTTGTCCTACTTGGGAGTCAGTGCATCTCAGGCCAAATGCATTAATCTACCAAACAGATTGAACTCAATGAATATTTTACTCTACAGAGTTACTTTGCCTTTTCTTTAGAGTTCTTAATAAATTGCACTGCTTAATAAAGCAACATTGCAGAACCTGCCAAAAGACAGTGTTTCTAGTCCCCCAGCCTTCTGAGAGCCTTTTATGCTCTAGTCTGCCCCTGTCCCACAGACAAAAGCAGCTAGGCCCCAAACATATATGTAGATATAGCCTAAACTGGATCTGAAACATCCCAGACAGACTAGCAAATGCAACAGAAGCTGTCTACAAAAATTAGAGGTTAAATGCAAATTTCTGATCCTAAACTACAGAATGCCTTACAAGAAACTAGAAGAATAAGGTGGTGTGGATTTTTTTTTAACATGGTGCTGTACAGAAGCAGTCTTCAGCCTTTAATGCTTTACACTTCCATTTCTTCAAAGACAAACTGAATATAGATAAACCTACATGGAGAATTACTAAGCCTCAAGCCTCTAAGGTGATGTCCATTGAGAAGCAAGGGCACTGGAAACAGCAAGAACAAGATCAACCTTTCCAGACCTGTGCAACCTTCAACTGAAGGCTGCTGTAGCATTAAAGGAGACATGCAATTCCTCCAGTGCTCAGGTTTTTAGAATCCTGGCAGGAAGGAACTAAAAAAAGGACTTACCTGTAGAAACTGAATCCAAGCCATGTCTGGTGGGGATTGCAGAAGCCTCTATTGCTCCACACTTCATGCGTAGTTTATAGAAAAGTCCAGGTCTCTTCCCCAGCACCAGATCTCTGAGCACTAACATGTTCCAGTGAAATCTCCACCTTATTCTGCAGTGCTGCAATGATTAGGCAGAGGTTCTGTGAGGCCCCTCTTCACAACCACCAAGAAAGCAGCTGCAAATAAAGATCACACAGTTCATTAGCAGAAAGGTGGCAGCAGTCACTCTTCCCCTGCTGGAATCCATCCCAAGACACTGGGAAACAGGCAGAGACAGCCACAGCAAGGCAGCTGAGAAGCAAATTGTGCCCAAGTCCCCAGAACAGGCTGATGGCAGCACAGACTGGGCAGGGTGTCCATGCAAGCAGCAGCCCCAAGGCCCAGCCAGCCTCTCCTGGATGCACCCAGGCCAGGGCTGGGCACAGCAGGAGCTCACCCACAGCAGCTCCATCCCCTCCCTCTGGCCAGTCCATCTGCAAGTTGAACATTTGTACTCAGAGCCTCCACAAAGAAGTGTCAACTCCAGCATGGCTCCTGCTGGGGAGGAGGAAAGGGCTGTTACTGAAGCTGTTCCTTTCAGAGTGCAAGAAAGATCTCCCTGTTTGTGAAGGAGCTCCCAGGCTGACCCCTGGGCACCACAAGGCTGATCTGCCCAGCTATGGGACACAGCACTGGACTTAGAGCAAATCTTAAGTAACCAGCCAGACACAATCTGCTGAATTTCTCGGAACTTTATTGGCACTTCAGGAAGAACAAGGTATGGATTTTAACAACTCCTCTGAACAGGACAAACATGTCTTAGTCAAGGTTCTCTCTGCAGATAAGCACATGGACCCATTAATTACTCCACAACGTTAAGGAATTGATGTTTTATTATAATCCAGTAAAACAACTGGTCAAAAACCTTCAACATAATTTACAGCAACAAAAAAAAAAATAAAACAAGAAAAAATAAGCCAGGCAACATGTGATAAAGTACTTCCCTCCCCCCACCCCCAAGAGGAGTAGTTATCCAATTAAACTGGAACATGAAGAGGAAGAACAATTCACTGTATTCTAACAAATAAAAAATGTGTCTACAAATCTCACCATAATACTGAAAGCTTCTTACATTAGTTTTCTTGCAAAATATCATCTTTATAATACAGTATACATTTCCAAGGGGAGGACCATAAACATACCCTCGATCCCTTGACTAATATTTTCTAATTGTGCATAGCTAGAAATATTGAAATCAAATATCATTAGATACCACTGGAATATAATACTGGCTAAAAAGAAGGCAGGGCTGAAACAACTACAAAGAGTTAGGTGGACTCACTGGCACAAGCCGTTCTATTCCTCTATTGGACCATGTGGAATTAGAACGTTTAAAAAACCATATAAACAGAAGTCATGCCAACATCAGAATACATGAGAGCTCAGCAGTGTTGTGTGACCCATCAAAGCAGAAAATTACTGGTTTATTATTTGAACACATATTCCAGGCACCATACATCAGCTTGTTAGGAAATTATTAAAATATTAGATAGGATTTTTCTCCCCTCAAATGCATCAATAGTTGCCATGGACAGAGCAGAAGTGCTGAGAACCAGCTTTAAAGCACCAAAACAGAAGTGTAAAGGTTGTCTGTTCCCCAGTAACGAGACTCGTGCAGAGCCAATGCCAATCACCTTCAGTACAGAAATATGGAAATACATTCTGACAAATTTAACTCCAATCTTTCATTTGTGACTTTCATGGTACTGAGGCATACTTTTCTTGGCCAACAAAAAGCTTGCCATGTCATGTGCCCCCCAAAAGCACTCTGTGTCCAGGGGAGAGAAGGAGGCTCCCACATGACACACCTGGAGGTTTAAGAGCATAGGTTGGCATGTTGCTTCTAACAGAGGTTGGCTGGTATTTGTATGAATCTCCACACAGATTGCATTGCTTTCAAAAAATAAAGTAACACAGAACTGGTGAGGTTGTTTCCAGCCACCCAAGGAATTCTTGGGGAAATACTGCAGTTTGTTAACACTATCATGAACATTTATTTTTTGGCACAGTCTCCCTTTGCCCTTTTTCATACAGCAGGGAGCTTAAAATGCTCCAGTTTTCAGATGCTTTCCTTCTATCACCATTACCAGTAACATCATACAAAAGGAGAATCAACAAAACTGAGCAGGTCACAAAATTTGGAATTATGCTAGGCAAGAAAATAAATCCCAGGCTAACCTAATGACTTCCTATAGGGACAAACTAATCCAAGGAGGGCAAAACAAAGGAGGACTTCACTTTAGGTGGAACCCATTTTTAAGATGACTCTCCTGAAGGTTAACAGTTCCTTTTATGAGGGATCAAGGCAACATCCAATTCAACCCTGAGCATACATGACTATTTCCTCCACAGAAATGGCAGGGAGGACTCTGGGTAGCTACAGCATGTGCAGCTTGGATGACAGGAGGTGATGGTTATTACAATACCTGGCACAAGCAGCTCTCAGGACCAGGCTCACAACCATTTGTATCCCATTTCTAAGAGAAAGTCTTCTGTTTTCAAAGCTACAAAAGGCCAAAGTATCCTTCTGGGGAAGGACAAGCACTTGAGCCAGGGATGTGGCAGAGTGCTAGCGAGGATTAAGAAAGCCATTGGACAAGTGTCTCAGGATCCTCTCCCCTCAATTGCTGCTTGAAGCCAGGAAGACAGATACAGTCTTGTACATGACCCAGATATGAGAGCAGTTTTTGGTCCCCAGCTGCTGACCACTTTTTATGATTGCATCTAGTTTAAACTAAATGTATCTGAGCTACAGTAGATCTATACACAGTCATAAGGCACCAACAACTATGTGCTAAAAAGGCCTCTTATGGAAAAACCTGAAATCTTGTTCATGTAACTAGAAAAGTATCTGTTCAGCAAGGGAAAATACAGCTACAATAATTTTTAGTCTTTTACATTTCTACCTCCCACTTTAGGTTTTCACTGGCAAAACCAAAAAGGAAGGCAGTGTACTTTAGCTATCTCTGCCTCACTGGTTACATTGAAGTCAGACAAATGATAGTGAACAAAGCCATTGACCAGAGACAAAACCTCTGGAAAGCAGGGAATTCGAGGCTTCAAACCACACTGTATCAGTGGAAATATTCCAAAGACCTCCTCATGATGAGAAAATTCAAAGCTTCATCATTAAACAACAAAATGTAACACCAGCAGGAACACCACAGAATCTGTTTGGTCTGCTTATTTTTGTAGGACAAAAGCTTTGGTCTTTTAGAAAGTCCATATTTTACCTTCAAATCCTTCTTCCTAAGCTCCCCTTTTTAACTACATGATTCAGACTCTGGGTTAAGTCAGAAATTCAGATCCTGGCTACCAAGCTTAATCCTGAAGCTTGCACAGGTTAGTAGGAAGGCAGAGTGTCAGACTGTCAGCTCTTGACTATTGAATGCAGTAGAAGTATCTGCTGGTCTCCCCACACACGGGAAAAGACAGCAACACAGCCACCTCAGTGGGCAAACCCAACACACTAAGACTTTACCCTAAGCCAAACAACTTCAGATTTGCCCTAATACACTTTTGTTTCCCCAAGCCACCCCAGGTAGACGTTATTTACTATTCCTTCTTCTGTCACTTAACTCCAGCATTTGCCCAAAACTTGATAAATAAGACCATGGTCACTCTTCTGTAGTGGTTCCAGCATAGCACGATTATGAGTGATGATGGGAGAGGATGGGAAAGAGGGGAGAAGAGAGTGCAGGGCAGCAGGTGCAGGGGGGAGTTTACATGGACTCGAACTCGTCGATGCGCTGCTTGGTGTTCCCCTGCCGGATCTGGCGCAGGGTCTTGTACTTGTCTCGGCCCAGGCGCATGTTCTCAGCATGGATCATGTCATTGGCTGTCTTCTTGGTCTCATCCCGAGCGTTTGCCAGCTCTGAGGAAAGAGCCTTTGGAAGAGGAGAAACAGACAGCAGCAGGTTATTACCAGAGACTCAAAGCTGGACAAGATTTCCTGCTGAGTCTCCTAAAGATCCGGAGTCTGTACAGACAGGAAACAGACAAGCCCCAGTGTATTCTTCTGGGCAACCTGCTCTAGCTGGCCTTGCTTGAGCAAGGAAGAGGGATTAGATAATCTCATGGAGGCCCCTCCAACCTAAACAGATGTATGATTTTGTGGAAGTTGTTCATGTTTCTCCTGAACATTTGAAGGTATAAAACATCAGGCAATCTGTCACATGTTTATCTTCATCTAGCTCAGCTAAGAAAGATTGTCTCCAATGCTTGTATTTTAAAAGCATGGCCATGTGGAGAGATCCCTGAAGACAGCAAGAACATCTTGCAGAATCTGAGGAATTACTAGCTTTCCACCAGAAAAGGAACTTGCTGCAGAAGATAAAATGCACCTCTAGCCCTCTGTGTGTAATCACCACAGTAAAATGCAGAATGAGCAAAGCCTGGTGCAAGTCAGGCAGCACAACTACATGCTTGAAATTGAACACCAGAACACTGGAGTTCCTCACAAGAAGATGGTGCAGTAGTGCTGTCTCTGTGCTGAGCCCTAGTGGGCTACTCCAGGGTTTTGCAATGCAGAGTTTTGCAATGCAACCCAGACTTGACAGTTAGAGACAGCTGCTGGATAGGAATCAGACAAAGTTTTTCAATTCCTTGCAGCCAGAGCTATGAACAGCTGTCAGGTGGTTGGCAATACTCACAGAAAGCACACTACATCTGACAGACACTACTTGTTGGCACTGCTTCAAAATACTTCACTGCTTCCAGTAAAATGAAATTCAAGTGCCAGGAGACCAGATCTGCCTCTCTACTCAATGGTTAAGCAGCTATCTGGCAAGATCATGATCATCTCCCTTCCCTGCATCTCCCCTCATTTTTTAAATAACAGCAATACCTTCCAGCTGCAAGAAATGTTAAGAAAAGTAGAAGCAGCACCCCCACAGACACACTCTGCTGCCAGCTTCTTACCTTCAAGTGTTTCTGGACCCTCTCATTCTTCTCTGCCTCAGTGGTGCGCTCCTCCTCACTGCGGTCCTTGATGGTGGCCTCCGACCTCAGCTCAGCACTGGCCTCTGCTGCATTCTCATCCTGCTCATCATCATGCTCGTTCTCAGAGTGCATGGGTTCAGTGACATGAGGGGTGCTCATGGCAGTCTTCAACTCCTCTTTGGTCTTCTCTAGGTCCTCTTGCACCCTCTGTGCCTGCAGTAGGATATGCCACAGTGAGTCAGTCAGTATAATCCTGAGTGCCTGAGACTTCTCACAGAAGCACCACTCGGTGCTCATTACAGGAAACCTTGCACCTCTGAAAGATGTATTCCAAAGCTACTCAGCCACCATCATTTGCAAAATTTTCTGCTGGATAACACTTCAGAGATTGAAGCATGGTTACTGTTAATAGAAAATGGGCTACAGGTCTAGTTAGTCAAAAATTGCTACATGGAGTTAGAATAAGTCACCAGTTCTGCAAAGCTGCATATTTACAACAGCCTCAAGCTTGCAAGAATTGAGTCTAGCATGGAATCTAGAGCAGTAGTTTAGGTTACAACCCAGAACAAAGAGTAATTCCACAGAAAGGATGCCATTTGCTCAGATTCTGCTTTACCTTATACTGCCACTCCTGTGCCTCACTCTCCTTCTTCTGCCGGGCCAGCTCCAGCTGTGTGATCCTAGCTGTGAGTTCTGCCATCTCAGCAGCCTGCAGAAGAAAGGCTTTGAGTGGAAACAAAACCCAAGGTACTTGCTAAATCAAGCATTTAGTTCAAGTTCTGAGTGAAAACACATCTTTTCACTGAGAAGAAAGCTGTGCTGTTAACTTCAGTTCCACCAATACCTCCATGATACAAGAGGAAAGGAAACCAAAAAAATTTTGCGTTTCATTGTGGGTTGGGGTTTTGTTTGGTTGTTGAGTTGGTTCTTTTTCTTTCTCCCCAAAATAGAGCTACAAAACTTAGTTCTTTGAATCCAAACCAGGGAAAGCAACACTTTATCATTATCACATGCAAAAAAAGGCAAAAAAGCAATTCAAATCTACTGCACAAATACACTTGTATTTACGTATATTTTCACCCACTTGAGGATAAAAATTGAAGAACTTATGAATGTAGTGCTTCCTCACTATATTCATAGCCTGGTTTGCTTCAAAAGCTTAGATGCTTCCCCTTTCACTAT
Source organism: Geospiza fortis (assembly GCF_000277835.1). Taxonomy (NCBI): domain Eukaryota; kingdom Metazoa; phylum Chordata; class Aves; order Passeriformes; family Thraupidae; genus Geospiza; species Geospiza fortis. The sequence goes on from NW_005054456.1 coordinate 1,106,004, forward strand.
TTTCCCTACTTGATTTTCAGTTCACCAACTTACCAACTGTTCCTGGGTCTTTTGTTGATCATGAGATGCTCTCAATAGGGCCTCCTTTGCCTCTTCTGCTTCTCTACGTTCCTTAGCCAGTTTCTCTGCTTCCTCCTGAGCTCGTTTTCTCTCCTGTTCCAGCTCCAGAGCTCTGCGGGTCTGTTCTTCCAATTCTGAAAATAGGGGAGCACATTTCAAGTCAGAACAAGTAAAGAATGGCAGTAGAAGAGGAAAGTCTGTCTGGATAAGGGTTTTCCTTCAGAGGGACAGGTAAAGGAGGGATGCAAGCAACTGTTCCCTGTCCTCTCCTTTACATTTTACCTGGAGCCGTAAGACTAAAAGTCAGGCCCACCCCCAATGGATTTGTGGGGAAGCACCCATACCAAAATTACATACCTAAGGGCAGACAGGCATTCAGCATTTTGCTTGGGCAACACCACACCAACTCTAGCCAAGCAATTAGATAATAAATCACCACAGCAATTGCTGGTGTGACCCCTGCTACACTTTATGACTCCTTCCTCTATAGACATGCTGAGATAAAGCTTCCAGCCAGCACAGGAACAATGGCAAGGTTCTCCCACTGCTAAGAGACACATCTTGGCTGTTACCCATTTCTTTAATACATATCTTTTTTTCAGCAGCTGGATATAGAGGGCTTACATTTAGCTTCGGAGGCTAAACCAGGGCCCTAACACCAGTTAGCACACAACACTGGAGAGACAAATTACTCAGAGATGCTCATAGCTTTACTATTTGAACCCTTCTCACTCAGACTATTCATCAAAGGAAACACTGAAAGATTTCCAATTACCTTGCTGAGCTTTCTTGGTTTGCTCCTCAATTTGCTTGAGTCTCTCCATCAGCTCCTCCTTCTCACGCTCAATCTTCTCCTTCTCCTTTTCTGCCAACTCCCTCTTCTTCTTCTCATTCTCCAGCAGGGCTCTGATGGAAGGAAGTCACAATGTAATTTTAAACCAACTTGGAGCACTTCCTAATAAACACATAAAAAGAGCACACACAAGATGTGCCCTACAGCACTCAGATAATGAGCTTTACTCCCTTTATAGAAGTGCAAAAATATAAAGCTCTGCTGGCATTCATCTCAATGACAAGTTCATAAGTCCAAGAAAGTAATGGGAAGTCACATTTGTGGTGAGTGCCATTACTATCAACCCATCAGACCTACTGAAGCAGAAAGCAACCTGCTTTATTTTTGGCTCAAGCAGATTAAGGTGCTTGATGGTGCCAGCCATTTATCTAGCACATGGTGCTACTCATGCAGTAATTAGTCACACCCAGGTTACTCAGAGCCCTACCAACCTCTCCATCTGTTTCTGGTGTTTCTCTTCTCGAGCCTGTGCCTTCATCTGCTGCACCTCAATGGTGTCTGGTTTACGTCTGCGCATGTAGAGCTCGTGGTTCCCCATGCAAAGCGCCAGGATTCGCTTGTTAATCCGTAACCGAGGGGCATAGAATACAAAGTCCTTGAGACAAGAAAAAGGCAGCATTAGATTTGTTCTTTCAGCATAAGAAGCCCCTTGTGCTATGCACTATGCTCCTAAGACCCCAAGCATTTTAGAGTTGCCAGCCAGCTTTTCTTAATAATGTCTAATTCATTGGTTGTGGCAGTTAGACACTTATTTCTGGAATGGATTTCAACCTGACAAGCACACACAGGGCAGGAGCACCCAATGTGTCATTCCAGTGCTCTGGGATCCACTGTAACACACCCCTAGCACCAAGCACACAGCATCTTGCATCACCATTTCATTACAAACACCAGCAGGGCTGCTTTACCAGGCACACAGAGTCCCCGGCTTCTCCCACCTTCCTTCCCACTTCAATAATCTCTATAATAGCCTGGCCAGCCACATTGAATGTAATGTCTTGGCTTATGCCAGAGGGGGTGTTAAATGTTACAATCAATGGATAAATAACTTTGTTCTGTTCAAAAGGAGCAACAGCAACAGGGAAATGCTTTCAAGCAGCAATGAAACAAGAATGACCAGAAGAACAGAAGGTACTGGCTAGCACTGGAAATTATTAGGCCTTAAAGATAAAAGCAATTACATTCTATATAAATTTGCAAGGAAAAAACTTCCAGCCTACCCTACAAAATGACCTAAAGTTTCTGCTTTAAGTAAGGTGAAAACCTGCAAAGATCATCCAACACACTATTAAAGCTAACAGGTTGCAAAGGAAGCATCCACAGCTAACAGAGGTCCCTCAGATCCCTCACTGTATTATCAGAGAATCTGAACAGTCTTAAGACAATCAGAAACCCTAAGCAAAGAGCTACTCTCTGCCACTGATGTTAAGAGCTTAAGCTTATATTCAATTTCTACCCTCTTAGCCAGAAAAAAAATCTTAACTATCACTTGACTGCCCTGAACAGGTCTCCTTGCTTACATCAACATTCATGCTATTGATGAAAAGATTCTGTGCAAAAAACCCCAAAAAGCCCCCAAAACAAAACCCACAGAAATAGTTCAGCTAAGAAGCTGAGAGTTTAATAGCTTAATATGAATCTTGCTTCTTACTGGTGCTTTCTTGTCAATAGGCTTAATAACAAATTTCTTGTCATTGAATGAGATATTTCTGATCTCACTCCAGGGGAATCCAATTTTCGGTGTTAGCCTGTAAAAATGGGAAGCAAAAAGAAATGAGATCCCGAAGTCATTTCAAATTCTTGACTTAGAATATAAAGCTCAAAATTATATCAAATCCACCCTCATATTTCAGTGCCCTTATGGTAGTTGAAATCAGCAGACAAAATTAGTCACTCAGATGAAATATAAGTATAAGAAGCAGTTTTTCAATCCCACTTTTTTTGGTTTTATAAATGAAAATCATAACTGGAGAATGCATCTATAGCAGGAAGACTAGGGATAAAGTGAAACTATCTTGAAAAGATTTGCCCATTTCTTGTATTTGTTGGTCCAAAGAATCACATTTTATGGATTATTCTGGCAATGTCAAAAACACAGCCAAGAATGATACAGAAATTGTGGAGTTTAGTTAAAGATTTGAATTTCAGGAGAGATTGATTTTAAATGACTTTATATTGGAAAGGAGCTGATGGCAATAATGAAGAGAGAGGGGCTTATTACCTATCATTCTGCTCATAAATGTTGAGTCCAAGAGCATCTACACCTAGCCAGAGCTCAGAGCCTTTCTTGTTCTTAATGCTGAAGTAGTTCACACCGTACATTTCCAGATCCTGTGCAATTTTCAGGTATTCCAAGACAGCATCTTCTCTGCAGCATGTAAAAAGAAAGCAGATATTCTCTTTTGAGTCTTTAAGCCGTTAGAGCAAGAAGGTTCTAACTTCCCATGTGGACAGAGCAGCAACAAGCTGGCAAAGGCTCTAAGCATCACTCTAGTGGATAATTATAAACTCTACAAAATCAGTCTTGTTTTACTAAGAACAGCCAGCTGACATGGACCAGCAGAGGCATGTAAACCTAGTTACTCTGAGCAAAATAACCTGAAGAATGCTAACTTAACCTGTAATGTATTCATATATCACACAATAACACTACTTGAAATATAGCAGTTTCACACTGCATTGGTTACCTGATCATTCCTCGATGTTCCTCATGCCACACCTGGATCCTCTCCTCCCACTGGTCCTTGTTAAGTTTGTGCTGCTCCAAAACCCTAGAAAGAGCATACATGGGATGTTTCAAACCAAGCACTACATATATGCACACACACAATCACATCACTCTATAATAATGCTTCATAAAATATTCCATTGGCATCAGAGTTCCCCCACAAAAATATTCCAAGAAATACAGCTTCATTAAAAGGCTAGATAGAGACAATGGTCAGTATTCAGACTTCTAATAAAGGACAAATTTTATTCAGTTTCTTTTTCTTGTAGTGTATTTTGTTTTGGAGTTTCTCTCACTACTTCTGATTAGAGTTTCAGAGTAGCAATAGGAAATTTAAAGTTAAAGCATTTAATTAATTGAATACTAATCTAAACACTCATAGTGGCACAAGGCTATATTTTATTCTGAGCATTGCAATCAAAACATCCTCTACATTTAAAAAAAAGGAATTAAAAAATCACAAAGCCTTTAAGAAAGAGAATGGCTAAGACTATGCAGATTCACTTGCCTTTGTGGAAGCAGTTTATCACTAGCAAGGTAGCCAGACTTGTGCACATCTTTGTTGAAGTCTCCGTATTTGGACTGGACGGCGTAGGAAGCCAGCAGAACAGCTGTTTCTGGGGGACAGTAAATGTCATCGTTCAGAATTGCCTCCTTCACTTGGAGGAAGAACAGGCGCTGTGTGATGTCCTGGATCAGCTCTTCTGCCACATCTTCTGGGTAGAACTTGGCACGGAATTTGAAAAGCAGGGGGGTTTCTTTACGTACATCCTGTGCTGTTACCTGCAACACAGTTAGCAGATTTTATAGCCTATATACAAGTGAAAGGGAGTAGTTTACAAACAGGAAGACAAGCATGCACTAGAAAAAAAAAATTCTCCTTTCCAATGCAGTAAAGGGTGTGCAGAAAAGCAAGGATTTTCAATTACTTACTGTTAAATACCTCATCACTTCTCCCCACTGGACTTACACAAGCCAGTATTTATGGCCAGTGGTAGCTAAGTTACTTCCCAGGTTTCTCCCCAACCAAGATGTTCACTTGAACACATCATCAGCATTTTACCAGGAAGGGTAACAAATCTGGCCTGGTTAACAGAGCTAGATGCAGGACCAAGTCAGACACCACAACTCCTCATACCCTGGGGAGGGAGTGTGTGGACACCACAGCACCAATTCACTAATGTTGCAGTACTTGAGGTGCATGGGTATGCAAGAACAGATCCCTGACAGAAGTATGGAGACTGAATTTTCCCCTGCACTCTCAGAAGGGAACAAGCAAAATTTTGGAGCAACCATACCTTTTTGTTCAATTTTAGCCATGTTGAGAAACCCTTGGTGTCTTGATACTGAAGCCCAAAAAACCAGACCTCTCGCAAACCAATTGTCTTGACAACCTGAAAGAAAGGTGATTATTAGCAAGATCCCCAGATGGACTGAACTTGTCCATCAGTGGCTGAGAACTTGTCAGAGGTAAGTTCAGACAGTGCCCTGACCACCCGCCTCTCCTGCTGCAGTGCACAGAAAGATGATTTGGCATCTAAGAGGTCTTACATAGATGTGTGTGATATTCTTTCTTCTCCTTCAGCTCTTTAAGGCTTGTTGCTATTTATAAACAACAGCTGGGACATTATTGTTTTCAGCTACTCATAAGCCAACATGTACAGCCAAAATACAATGCAGCAGCTCTGACAGGTCTAGTAACTTCCAGGAATGAGGAACACAGCTCCATTTTCAGGTATATCCCACACTTATCATGCAAATGTACTATTTCTGGGCAAGTCATGTGCTACTTTCAGATTTGTTTCTACTCCACTCATAGCTATAGACAGGCCTTTCATACAGCTCTTTACTGAGCAGCACCATTAAGAGGAAGTGCAGAGGCCAAATCCATATGCTATCCCCAGTGCCAGGACAAAGCCACCACAGACATGAACTACACCACTATGTGTGCTCTCTCTGTAGTTACTTCTCTAGCACATCAGACATGTAAATAGGAATTAAGAAGGCTTTACAGAGATGTTGTGACATTCTCTGTTGTGAGAAGAGCCTCATGGTGCGGCAGCAAGACTACTGCAGTACAGTGCCACTGTTGGTTAAAAAGAGGGGGAAGTTTCTCCAAAGCCTGATTGCTATCAAGACATCCCCCTTTGTGCCCTGAAAAGCCTGGGACATGCCACAGGGTGCAGCAAGGGGCTAACATTGGTGCAGAGACTGACTTGCCCTGTGAAAACCAGCTGCCAGGTCAGTTAATACAATTTTGTACTGCCCAAAGGTGCACTCTGTTCCCTTCTGATGTGGGCTCTACTTTGGCAAGATACAACACCAAAGACATAGGTTCCCCACAAACATATCACTAATTAGATTGTTTAGGGCTTGGATCAGACACTTCATCTGGCCTTTCAAAAGCAGCATTAGGGCCTTTGTTCCTTTCAGGCAGAAAAACCAAATGCAGTTTTCAGCAGAGGCATGCCATTGATGGCACACACACAGACAAAACCTACACTAGGGCATGTAGTCCATGTACATCATCCTACTGGAGTTTCTGAAATTATTCAGCCTGTCCTTGCTTGAACATGAGCTGGGCTAGAGCCCCTGCAGATGCAGGGGGATGCAGATCACTTGTGCATCACACAGCAGGATGCACACAGCTAAGGAGGCTTTTGGAGAAGAAGCAGGGTTTGCTATATACATGAAATTTTGGTCACTGCAATATAAGATATTAATCTCTAATATTAAAATATTAGAGAGGCTCCAAAGGGCAATGAAGGTGAAGGGCCTTGAGGGGAAGCCCTATGAGGAGGAGCTGAGGGCACTTGGTCCATTCAGCCTGAAGAAGACTGAGGGGGGACCTCATCACACTCTACAACTTCCTCATGAGGGGAAGAGGAGCGGCAGGCACTGATCACTTCCCTCTGGTGATCAGTGACCAAACCCAAGGGAATGGCCTGAAGTTGTCAGGGAAGGTTAAGGTTGGATACCAGAAAAAAAGATTCTTCACCCAGAAGGTGGTTGGGGGGCTCCCCAGGGAAGTGGTCACAGCACCAAGCTTGACAGTTTAAGAAACATTTGGACAATGCTGTCAGGCACATGGTGTGATTCTTGAGGATGGTCCTGTGCAGGGCCAAGAGTTGGACTCAGTGATCCTTGTGGGTCCCTTCCAAGCCAGCATATTCTGTGATAGGAAGCAGATGGTTCAAGGCGGGGAAGAAAGGCTGTCCTAGAGTTCTGTTCTTGGAAGCATTAACATATGAATGGGATGGAAGCTCCTCACTCGACTGCATGGGTCTGCCTTCCTCTCTTCCACTTGACAGCAGCTTATGCCTGGGAATTGAACAGGCTGGGCTGCCAGCAAGGAGCTGAAAGGCTCCACACTGTGGTCTCACACAAAAGGACTTTTATTCCACAGCAGAAGCCTGCACAGCAATGGCAGAGACAAGAACAAGCTGGGGGCAGAGAAGAGGGGACACAGCACAGCACTCACCATCACAGTCCCAAGCTGCCACTGAATTAAGGCAGGGAGGACAGTCCTCCTCCCTCCTCAGCTTTAGCAGGCTATTTAGTTCCATTTAGCAAGAGGGAAAGCATGAAGAAGAAACAGCTTTCTACAGCTGCAAGGAATCTGGCTGGCAGCAGCATAATTATGTCTGGGGGTGTACAGCATTCAGAGCCCTAATGAACTGTGAGATGTTCCAAAAAGCAAACAGCTACTGGCAGTGCCTAAGGATGGAGAAGGGCTGGCACAAAGGACGGGAGAATAGAGAGTCTGTTTAACACAGACCACAGTACTTAAATAACTAAAATCTACACTCTCATCCATCTGGAGAGCAGCATCTTTTCTTCATTCCAGGGGGAGCATTAAGTCAGTCCCTGGGTCTTGTTTAGCTTGCTGGGGAAAGCTCAGTTTACAATGGGCAACAGATTGGATGCAGCCTTAAAATCCAGCTGTCCCAGGGTACCTTGACTAGCTACTACAAAACTTTAATTGAGTACTACTTTTAGCTTAAGATTCTATTCAGTAAGCCATACTGACATAGGGAAAAAGGTGCCTTTCTGGTGACTCACTTCATCCTCTGCAGAAAGTCTAAGCACACATTAGTTGGGTTTTTTTACTTATGTTCAGAGAAGAAACAGAAGATCTTTCAGGTAACCTTTTCTCTCATTCCATCTTACTCCATGTTTTCTAGGTCTGCACGACAATTCCTGTCCTTCCCCTCAGCACTCACCCATCTCCCTCTGAATTATGTTTCTGCCGTTGGGTGCTGCTCCACAGCAGAAGAGGGAGCCATAAGCAGCCTCTTAAATGTACATTTTAGCATCAAGATGATGACTGAAAATGGCTGTCATTCTCAGCCCAGGAAACACAACACCACGCTGGCAAACAAGTACAGATTCTGATGAAAGCACTATTTACACACAGGCAAGAGCAAAGCATGCAAGCAGAGGAAAAGGCGTAGCACTTGGATCGTGTTCCTGCATCAAAGGCCAAATATCTCAGGCTATACCATGGGACAAGTGCCTTGAATGGGCCCTAGTTCAAGATCAGGTAGGTCTCTCTCCCTCTCTATGACAGGCATGTCAGGTATACCTGAGAGAAAACTGCCAGCTAACCTTATTGCTGGAGGAGCTCTGAACTGGTGCCACACCTGCAGTTTCATATACCAGTCAAAAACAACTTAGAATGGGGTCTTCCAGGTACCCTAACTTAGTACCCAGGTTAGGCTTAATTTACAGCCACAAATATTCAGGTGTTCCCCCTCTATTTAGCTGGTGGATGTACTTCTAGTTTTCCCTTCCAAAGTGCTAAAATGCCAGAGCGCTAAACTACAGGATCTTTGAGTTTTTGTACTTACTACAGTTTGCCATTGACATCTTTAGCAACAAGCAGTCCATTTTTGGTTGGAACTACTGCTTTTCTAAAAGTCAGAACGTTTCCACATGCTCCTGTGAAATCTGAGACACATTTTCATACTGCTCAACCACAAGCTTTCAGAAGAGGGACAAGAGTTCTGGGCTTTGCTGAGGCAACCAGCCACTATCCTGAGACTTGCTGCTTTCTACCATGAAACTACCTTAGTGAGTTTTGGTTTCAGTGCTTTCACCTAGTAGATTTGGTGTTCCAGAGTCATTTTATGTGTTTAAACACTACTAGGTAGGACCTTGTAGTAGCTAAAGATTTCTTACACTCTCCCTCCTCAAAAAGCTTCATTTGCAGGCCATGAGACACCAACCACCTTTATTCCAAACACAGCTCAACTCAGATGGAGTCACTCAAAATTCAAGAGGGGTTTGATCAGCCTGTGCTGTATACTTAAGCAAACATGAAAGAAGTCTGACAAACTGGTACTCTACAAAACCAAACTGGTATTCTACAAAACCACTAAATTCACTGCAACAGATAAACAAGGAGGAAGCTGCTAAGCATTACCAAGGTTTCAAGCTGCACAACACCCAGGTGGCCATGGAGATAGAAAAGCAAGGCAAGACAAGCCAGGGCACACAAAATCAGAATCTCAGGAGATCTGGTTCTTAATGAAATCCAAAAGAACCTCAAGAATTAAAAAGAAAATGTACAAGACTTAATGCTGAACATAAAATACAGCGTCAGTGACCAGGTTTAAAGTGTGCAGAGAGATGCTTATTGTTATCATTTTAACCCATAGATAAGTGCACATTTCTATTACAAGCTTAGTTTTGACCCCAAAAGCTCACAATAATGAGGAAAAGCATCTTTGGAAGGTTAACCACATGTTTTTAAAGTTTGAAGTGATAGCTACTGAATGTCACATGTGACATTTTCTTTAACCTGTGACTTGTCTTCATGGCTCTTAATGGGACAGAAATCACCTTTAAGGAGATTGGATGCTCAATGATTCAAGCTACCTAGAAAAGGGAGGGTTTTTAAACCCAAAAAAGGAAGTTTGAGAGGCAAAAGATAGAAGAGACAATTTCAAAGCCATCCACAGCAACAAGTAACTAAGAATTTTCACCACACAACAGATTAATCTTTCTGTGTAGAAGACATACAATGCAAAGCATTGCTGTGGTTTACTGGCTGCTCTGCAAACCAATACAGAAAAGGGTCAAAGAAGGAAATCAAGCAGCTATCACTGTTGCAGAGCCTGTGCTCTGCATGCCCAGGAAAGCAACATTTCAAGGTACCTGGAAAGTGATAAAGCTTATGGGATAAGCAGCACCTCTGACATGCAGAGCCCATCCTTGAACTCTTCTTTTAATCCATCACTGGCAGCTGAGCAATGGGAGCAAAGTTACAGTTCTTGCTAGTGAGTCAGTAAGTGCTGGAGTTCAGCAGCTGATGCTAAAAGGACATCAGCAAAACTGCAGAAGACAAACAGTACAATCCTGTTTCATTTAATCCAGGTTTTGTCCTTGCACACAAGCCTAGGATATTTAAGCTAAAGCTGTACAGTTACAAGATTAGGGAATAGGAAGAGCTCTAGAATAATTCATGATGTTACTGCACATGTTTATCAGTTCAGTGGTATTTCTACAGCCAGCTACTTTGGGGCAGAAACCACTTCCTACAAAGCAGTGAGGTATCTGCATTGTTCTGTCACTACAAAAATTCACTTTGAAATTTAACCAAACAGGAAAGAGCAAGACAGGAACATTTCTACCTCATGCCCATTCACGTATTATTACTATAGAACTTCAGACTCAAATGCTTTTCTCCTCATTAAGCTAAAACCTAGCTACAAGCATTCCAAAATCTTCTGAATCCTATTCAGAGTGGGCCAGAATCATGTGTGGCATAATGAATACATTTATCTACCTTTACACACAACAGGTGAAAAGAAATACTGCCTAAATGTTACTGAGCAAAGCCAGCAGATTGCACTGAGGTAGCCATGCAGCTAAAAAGCTTGGTAATGCTTAGCAGCTTCCTTCTTGCTTAACTCAGAACTGACAGTTCAAGGTGAAAGGGTACCCCAGGGCAAAAAGATGCTGGGTATCTTAAAATTTTTCTGTACAACAGTCAAAAATCAGGTTTCACACCAGAAGTCAATGTCCTACAACAGCAAAACCATCTGTCTGCTTGGTAGAGGAGCTCTCCCTTCCCTGAAAAAAGCACTGATGAAAGCAGATCTTTTTTCAGAACCAGCATCATGCAGAAAACACTAGATTATCAAGTCCAGGGGCACAGTATGGCTTAAGGGAGCTAGAAAATAAACAGAAGTAACTTTGTTCTCACACACCCCATCATGGGACCCCAGACAACCTAAGGACAGAAACTGAGGCAGAGTGAACAATGTCCAGCCAGAGAGCAGCCACAGTGTCAGCAGGGACAGCAGCACTGGACTCTCCCTTTACAGGAACCAATACACAAAAACTGCTCAGTCATGTGAAAAATACTGGATATGCAACAGCTGACAATACATTTAAAGGCCCATCCCTCTCCTACAGGGAGCAAGTTTTATGTCAATCAGACCTTTTAGAAATAACAAATGTTTAAAACTAGCTTCAGATACTTTTTTTCCCTCCCCCCATTTCCAGCTTCACCTACAATCCAATTTAGGTGGAGTAAGCACTGCCTCAACTTAGAAACTCAGTTCTGCAACAGCATTTGTTTTCTCCCTTGGCAAAGTGTTTACTGTGGAAAAAGCAAAACAAAATTCTGTTTAGACAGGTGCTGTGTGAAATACACTGATGGGAGGAAAATGTGCAGCTGTCCAAGAGCATGACAAAGGAGTGAAATCAATTACTAGACACGAAGAGCTGCTATATTGGAAACATGGCTGGATGCTTCTCAGAGACAAACTGATGAAGCCCAAGTCTGCCATCAATGTCAGTTTGCAGCAGAAACCACAGATGACCTAGAGCTGACTGAAAATATCAAGTGCAGATTAAAAATATTAGTGACATGAGTAGCATTGTTTCTCAGCACTTGGTGCTTTGCTTGGATAATAGTAGAATCCAGATATTGAAAAATAATTATGGGAAGCATCCACATGAAGAACACCACCTTCAAAAAAATTTAAAAAAACCCAAAAAAAACCAAAAAACAGTTCATTTTTTTAATGAGCCTGGGGACATGTCACCTCAGCTTCATTAGCAAACACTCTCATGAACTAACTGTGGCAGAGTTCCATGTTGCACAGATGGATTCTGGATAGAACTTGGCTTTCACTTTAATAAATCCAAACCTGTCAGATCTGAGACCACACAGGGCTAAAATATGCAGGAGCTACTACATAGTAAGACATAGACAGTTGAGAACTACACTGCAATTCAGAACTTTTTCAAAAGCCTTTTTACTTTTTCTATTATGAAAGGATGCTCTTCCACTAAAGCTTTAGATCTCCCTCCATTTCAGGGCTGGGCTGCAAAGAGCAGTATATCATCTAGTGCTGAATCATCTAGCTGAGTACAAGAGAAAACAGTAGTTTGTGGTTAAAGATCTAAAAAAAAAAAAAATAAAAATTTAAATTATATTTGCTGGACCCAAATGAAATAGCTGACTTCAGTGGGTGAATCAGTCCTTAATTTTCTCTCTTCCTTATGAGAGGTACTATGTAGAGCTGACCCCAGAATGCTCAGCTCTGCTGAACCACACCCAAATCTGACCTATCTGGTCTGGCAGTTCCCTCATCTTGTCATTAGTCCAAGATTCAATTTGCATATCTTTGAGCTATGAATTTACTGCTCCCATTTCTCTCCAAGGAGCAAGTCCACGGCCAATTACAGCAGATAAACACTGCTGTGGAGTCTGACAAAGTTTCACTCTCTGCAGCTGATAATGTCTGTCTTCTGCTGCTCCAGCTTTGGGCTGCACACACCTCCCTGCTTCTGCCAGAGCAGCAGGAAATTTTCCTGCCCAGTGAAAGCTGGGGAAGGCTGAAGCACATGCAGACAGCCCAATGTAGTGTGGTACAACCATCACTGCTCTTCAGGTTTCCCTCAGGGCCTGGTGGGAGTACAGAACATCACTTTACCTGCACTTAAAGGCCACAGCAGCATTTGAAACCCAGCTGAGCCTCTCCTGGTTTAGAGACCAACTACCCTTTGGAATCAATGACACAACGCTTGCAGGTAACTCAGCCAAAAATAGCTTACTGGGTCCCCCATAAGACTTTTCTTACAAACTAAGACTGCAGATATCTGGTGGTTTCCAATTACTATTATTTTGAACCATAGCACCAATTCAGTTCACTAGAAGTAATAGCTCCTAACACAATCCTGGAGATTACAAAATGCAGTAGTTTTGGAAAAAAAGTACAATTTCTTACTGTGCTGAGTTCTCTTAAAGCTATTACATATAGTGACACTCAGTCTTTAAAGTCCTTTAGAAATTATTTGCTGTTGCCTCAATAGAATTACAATGTCTTTATCAACTTTATATCTTCTGCAGCTCCAACTCTTACCTGATCAAAGAGTTGCTTCCCTGTGGTGTTGGGCTGGATGGCAAACTCCAGCTCAGCATCCATGGTGGTAACACGCACACTGATCTGCAAGACAGAAAAATGCATCATTACCACACATGCTCTAAGTGATGCTACCCAAAAATGAAAACAAACGCCTGCCCAGGAGCAGGATGCAGCTCTCAAGCCTCCAGGGACTTCACTGCCAGCAGGCACAAAATCATCTCCTCTGCCAGCATGGTACTCACAGCTTTCCTGTAGAATATAACTTTCCTGTTTTGCAGTGTTTTTATCCTCTGGTCATACAAACATTCACACGTACTGACACACATGAGAGCCATTTACATCTTACAAAGTTTAATTTCCAGAGTAGAACACTCTGGTGTCTTTCACAGTGATGTTCCAAAACTTGGTGCACACAAGAAGACATCCAACCCTTTTGTTTGAAGGGTGAACATCAAGGAAGTTCCCAGAAGCATTAACAACTCAGTCTGCCACAGAAGGCTGGTCAATAATAACACACTTCCAGTTGTTGTGAGTATTTGGAGAAGTTAAAGGCACAATCCCTGACATGCTCCAGGGGCTGTGGGTGTGAAGCAGACAGGATGCAAGAATGCCCTCACAGGCTATGACAAAAAGGCTGCATGATGAACATGAGAACAACTCCCATAGTAGAGATGCCAGTGCTGCTTTCCAATTCTTTCAGGGAGATGAAAGACTTTTAAAGACTGCAGAAATTGTTTAGGTGTTATTTGAAATTGTAACCAAGATTTCATGACTATACTTGATGCAAGATCATCAATGGTCTTCCAGAAGAAATGTTATATGATGCACTATTTTGATAGGAATGTATCACCATCACATTTTCACTTGTGGCATGAAAGTGGCAAGGAACTGCAGCAAGGGAGTTCACAGCTTCATCCCACAGAAGCAGGAAGACACACACACACACGTTTTTCACTTCACATGAAGCCAGTTAAACAGCAGAGGCATTTCAGGTCAAATGCTAGTGTAGAACACTGCTGATCCCATTCAAAACTCCTGATAATTATTGGGAAACATGATTTAGATGCTTGGGGCTAGATAGAAACTGTCCTGGCCTGAAAGCAGATGCCTTAATTTTAGGCCAAGGAAAGTGAGGTCTGTGAGTACACCAAGCTGCCTGAGAATCCAACTCTACTTGCATGCCTATCAACTGAAAAGGGTAAAGACATTTCACAACTTTTGAGCACAAGCTGTACACATTAAAACAGCTTCATTTAAAATATTTTCCATCAAAGCAAAGTTCAAGGCTTGAAATTGTACAGACAAGATACTCACAGTGCACCAAACCCCAGCACACAAGCCTTGCATTAACAGTTCTCTCTCTTGCTAAGTCATTTACCTCAGATCAACAAATACTAATTTTTTTGCTCTTTAGTGCAATCAATCCTATTAGTACACTCCACCAGGCTTCCAGTGGTGAAGGGTGGAGAGAATTACACTGTGAACAGCTTTAAGAACCACTCCAAGTCATATTTGGACTGTAAGCTGACTACATGACACGGGAAACCAAAAAAGCAAGAGTAAGCAGAGAAATATTCAAGAAACCACGTAATACCAATATGATCACAGACAGTTCTGATTCCTGTATTTCTACCAAAAATATGTACAGATTTCACATCTTGTTTACTAAGAAACTAGACTGCAAGAGAACTAGAACCAGGGTTTTTTCCCCAATAAGCAAGAAATGTTCTGCTAGTTAATCTAGGTAAGTACCAAAAGAGACCAGTAACTATAACAAATACTTTTTGAGGTTTCCCAGAAAGCCTCCTCCAAACTAGGCACATCACTGTTTTGTACTTGATATCTGCTTGAGATAAACCTAAAGGTTTTCTTGTTTTAAGTTAAGCTAAAAATTCTGTAAGGGTAAAGGTAGGCTTAGCACAGCTAAGCTGAACTATACATAAGTTGAAGTTCTGCCTGTTTCATGCAAAAGGAATGCTATTTAGACATTACTAGAACAAAGATATCATGAGCAAGTATATCAGGAATGAGTTGGTTTTGAAGCCCACTAAACCTTCTGACACAATGTCAAACTAAAGCAAAACCATCCCACAGAAGTAGCAAGGAAAGCACAAATGGCCTAAACTCCTAAGAACAAAGTTTTTTTGTTTTTTTGTTTTTTTTTTTAATTAGCAGCTTTCAATTGCACGCAGATGCCCTAAGTTCTCTTATTGTACACCTTCCCAAAATTATTTTCTTTGAATCCTAGACCCTGACAATGGGCTAATTTCATGGTGCTTTGGTGAAACAAAAATCCTGACACTTCCTAGAAGGGCTGAATGCTCCCCAAAACAGCTTTGCTGCTTACACTTAAAAGCAGATTTCTGCTTCTCTCTTCTGTAAGCCTGATTCACCCAGCACAGCCATCAGTGAGAGCTGTCCATAAGCTACATTCAGGTATAAGAAGGGTTACATTAAATGAGCCTTAAAGTTGCACCTTACATTTTGTTAGCTTTGAAGTATTTCCTGTTCACCTAAAGCATGAATGTATCAGCTACCATGAAAAAAAATAGTCTTTGCTCCACTGTTTATGGACAAAGCCCAGTAGCTACTCTTATCTAATATCATGTGCATAGGTGATTAAGGGCCAAATATCTGAGCACCAGAACACTGAACTGAAACATCTGTGGCACCTCTTTGCAACTTGTGCCTAAATAGCTCTTAAGAGTTATTTAGAACAAATCACACCTTAACATTTAAAATAAAGCTGCTTCAGTAATGCCATAATTCCTGCAGAATACTTATTAAAACTCACATCTTTGTTAGCAGAGTAAAATAAGCTCCCAGCAAAATTCCTTCACTGTCAGTCACTTATATGCCCTTAAGCTATCTGACCCAATATTATCCTTCAATGAGTACACTCAATAGGAAGATTTACACATTTCCCCCCAGCACCCCCAGCAGCCCCCTGTGCTCAGGATGAGTAGCAACCTAAAGTCTTGAATGGGTCTGCACTTGCAGCTTCAGGCTGATCTAAGAGAGCAGAAGCTGAGATACCACAGGAAATAGGCTCGTGCTTTGCAGAACCACACCCCGGTAGTGCTGTTTCCCCAGGCTGAACAAGGTTTTAACACGTTCAGCAGCACACTGCTGTGAACTGTCAGCACATCCTGGGCTGTGCCAGTGACATTTTAACCATTAGTTACTTTGAACCATCAGTGGTAATTTAATACTTGGCCGAGAAGCTAGTTGGCTGTAAAATTGAGCTTTGTTAAGGCTCATTGGTGTGAAAACAACACACAAAGACATTTTCTCCCCATACCATACCAAGTTAGAGTGGTTTTGTTTTTCCAGTTCACAACAAGTGGCTCAGAGGGAGGTTTCTACCATTTCAGGGGGTGGGAGGCACTGATCTTAATGCACTCTGCCTGCAGCTCAAACCAGCCACAAGAAGAGATCTACAGACTGCTATAATCTCTACCAGACAAGTATGTGCCAGGCACTGCATGTTTACCTTCTTCCTCTTCATTCATTTAAAGTCTCACTTTAGGTAAAACCACTTTACTAAGGTATTCATAGCTGAGTACTGACCAACACAAATGTTACACATAGGAATAAAAATGCTATAGCAAAACAAAGCAACACTATGCAGTCCCATCAAAATTTAGACTAATTTGCTTCATTCCTTACTCTGCCAAAAAGAACTTTTAAACCATCTATCTAGTTTGCTACCAGTGCTTATTCTAAGAAAAGCCTCAAGATTCATCAGCATTAAGCTATCACATTTTGTAATTCTAAGCCACCTAATAAGGTTTTCATAGGTTTGAGGGATGGCCTAAGCCTTGGGACGTTTATAATTTGGGTTGCAAACAGAAAAAAACTTCAATAAGGTATCTGACTTGGACTGCTGATCATATACAAATTTAGCTCTGTCAGTCCAGACAGGTAAGGTGCACACTGCTGAGAGATGTGCAAAAGAGACATTGCACACCAGTGATTCAATCACAGGTCCAGTGGCAGCACTCATCCCCAAGTATACTGCCCTCCTATTGCAAATATTCTGTCACTAAACATCTATCAAACTTTCAACACTTAGGAGGTGTTTTAAGAAGGTTTACTGGATTTCATCAATAGATTTATCAAAAATACTATCCTAAGGCAGTAATTTATACTCAAACTCTGTTTAAAGCAATTAATTTAATTTATTCATCATAGCATTAATAATGTACCCATTGCAGCATGCAAATATTTGCAACTCTCTAAATTCTATTTGGATCCTAAAGTCACAGAAGTTTATTCTAGTAGGTGGCCTCTAAATAGTTTTTTGTCTTTCCATCATCATTTAATATCCTCTCATACAAACAGCTACTAATGAAATGCTTCCAGACACCATTTTGCACATTGCAAGAACATTCAACTACCACATTTCAACAGGCAAATTTATACTCACCAGATTTTAAAAACATACCAAAAAAAGTGCCCATATTTAACTGATTCCTTTCATAACAGCTACAGGAAAGAGACAGAAAACTAGCAACCCTTCCTCTTCTCTATTTGGGGAATTATCATAGTTCCACCAGCCTAAGCACTGCTAAAGCTTGCCAGTGCCAGAGCACATTAAACAGCTTCCTGCTGCCAAGGACAGTATTGTCAAGTGTGGTACGTCCTGCACAGACAGAACTCTTGCATGGCAGAGATACTCTTCCAGCCCCAGAGCAGCTGCAGCCAAAGAAAGCTCCCTTTGACCAGCAAAAGCTTTCCAAAGGCCAATGCCACCACTACCCCCTCCTGCCATGGTGCTCAGCAATCTACAAGAGACACACTTAAAAGACAGTGGTACCAGGTACCTGTCTGCAGCATCTTTTCAGGTATTTTAATATATTGCTCATATACCTTCAAGTCTCACTTTCTGCCCCAGTGTGATTCCAAATAAATTTTACTAGCAGCAGTAATTGTTAGGTTTCTGAATAAATCCTCCTAGTAGTGTGCTATAAGAACTTCCTGAGATAAAAATGTGTAGCTGCATATGGCAGGACAAACAGGAAAGCCTGATACTGTCACACGCAGTAACGGATGTATTGCCTGTGCTAATGCCCCAGTGCATTGAGCAGCACGAGAAGTAGAAAAGACAATTCTGTTTGTCACAAGTTGGGACAGGAATAGAGTACTAGGAAATTCATGTCAGAATAATAAGTGGAGTCAGCACAACAGAGTATCGACCTCTACAAAACCCTGACCCTGAGCTAAAGCTTCTTTCCCCCCTGCATTTCCTGTATGCAAGGAAGCTGTTATACCCTGCTGGGCTGGAGGCTTCAAGCTTCAGATATTCCTGCTTCCCAGCTTCAAGCCTCCAAGTGGACTATTTCTGGAGAAAGCGTCATAAGGAAAATTTATACTTTTTTGCAAATTTGACTGGTACAGAAAAGAAGCAATCTCAATTAAAAAGAAATTCCAGACCAACCTTTATATCCTCTGCACTGAAAGGCATCAGTTTACCCAGAAGTTACTCCATGTAAAAATACTAAACCAATACCATTCACCATTTCCAGCCTAGGAAGCACATCAAATCCAACTGGAGTTGCACAAACTAAAATCTCATAAAGTACCTTAATAACCAAAAAAACTGCTCAGTTTTGGCTTTTTAGCAAAATCAGCAGCAATATGGTGAGTTTAACAAGAAGTGTCCCCATTTCTCAGAACGTGCAAGTGGAGCAGAGTGCTCTGCAGTGCTGCACTTCCCTTCCCACCACTGCTCAGCCTGCACAGCCCACTGCAAGGACAGCAGAGCTGTGCAATGCCTTGGAGGGGAACCAGAGGTGATGCCCCACACCTCAGCACCAGCCATACTCACAGACATCTGGCTCCTTCCCGAGTGCCAGCACCCTGCTGAAACAGCCCTGGCTCCTCTGTGTCAGGGTGAGGCTGGGATCGGGTCATGTGAAAGCGCTTGCAATTTCTCAAAGGATTACACTTAATTAATTAACCAAGCCCCCTTCCAGCAGTCTTAAAGGGCCTTTTCATACGTCTAAGCTCATCAGGGAACAGAACAGCAGCAGGGACACCCTAGGCACCACACTGCAGACACCAGAGAGAGGTTAACCCTCCCTGCAGCTCCTGGGAGATTCCCAGCTCTCTCCACCAGCCCCATCCTGCTCTGCTGGAGACACAGCACTTCTCATGCGACTCGAGCACAGGCCGTGCAGTGAGTCCACAGGTGGCATCCCATCCCACCCCTCTATTTGAATAAAGCTACCACCCAAAGGGAAAGCTTGCCATGGTACTTCTGGTACCAGTGAGTCAAAAGTAGTACTCACATCCTATAGAGTATGTG
>NW_005054456.1:1125359-1135315 GCF_000277835.1 Geospiza fortis
CAGGAATGCACCTTTTAAAGCATCCCTAATAACTTTAGCATGGAGCCTGAAGACACAGAGCAGTGAAGGGGCAGCTGCTCCTACCCAGCTTCACAAACCTCTCTTGTGAGCAACAGAATTCAGGTTAAATCCAACTAAATTTGTGCTCATATGGTCTTATTTCTTCCTTGTAAAAGAGCAGGGCAGCAAGCCAGCTTGGATTCAGAAGCTGCTGTGGAGCCACACCTGAGCACAGTCACACCAGAGCTGTATCCCCACCACCAGCAACTGCTCTTTGTCCCCAGCAAGACAAGATGGCTCATGTGGGCAACAAACCACAGCACCCACACAGCTTCAGGAGCCACACTGCTGGGGACAGGAAGAGGAAGCAGGCCAGAGCACCAGCCTGCAAGATCAAGAAAGTTCACAGCTTTGAGAAGCCTGCTTGCAAAAACTGTATAGAGAAAGGCTGGAAGCACCAGCACCTAAGAAAGGGTGGAAGCAGCAGTGTCTGGGCAGACATGCTCTGTGTCATCTGTGGCATTTAATACCTCACTGCAGCAGAGACACCAAGGGATGCTGCCAGTGCTTGCCCATAGCTTCCAGCAAAACTCACCTTCATAGCACCAATTTACAAACACTTGGTAGGGGGGAAACAGTTACATCACATCAGCCATAAAAAAGATAAGCTTTCCTCTATGGAGCTTGGAAGAGCAGAGGATTTCTGCTTTACCTAACAAATAAAGGGGTTCAAAATAAGCCAATTCTGTGCCCATTCCAACTGCATTTCCATGAATTTTCTGACAAGGTTTATAGCAGTCATTGCATCCAGTGGTTGAAAACCTAACCCTATTCTTGAAAAGCATGAAGACAAGAAACTGACTGAGATGATTAATGAAATAGCTCAGTTGGTTAGAGCATGGTGCTAATAACATCCAAGACTGCAGTTTCAATCCCCCTACACATCATACACTTGAGAGTTGCACTTGATGATCTTTGTGGGTCTCTTCAAACTCAGAATAGTCTCTGTGTGTGTATGTGTCTGTAACTAAAAATGTGCTACAATATATAATGCTAAAGGTCAGTTTCAAAAAAAGAAACCAAGTGATTTATTCTAATATAAACCCTGTCATACTGTAGTGTCAGAGCCCTGGTATATTTGTTTGACTGTTAATTTCAAAATATTCCTGTCTTAATTTGTACTGCTTATCTCACAGTGATGAGAGGAAAATAAAATTCTTCCATACAGCAAGTGGTAATCAGGAGTGCTTCCATTAAAAAAAAAATCAATTTCCTTGAAGGCAGTTGCTGTCATGAAAAGGCAATCCCTACAGAGCACAGCAACACTTTACTGCTTATCTGGTTCTCAAGACCAAGCATGAGAAGCCACAGCTCCCTTCCTGTCTAAGTCCTCCTCTGCATGTGATTGATACCTGGCACTCAGAGAGGCCTGAGCAGAGGATCACTAAGTGGAGTTGGAGGGGATCATCCTTGCAGGACATGTGTATCAGTCCAGAGGATCAGCTATTCATACCAAGTCAAGCAGTCTACTTCAGACACCCTTATAAAAACTAGGGATTTCATTTTTTTTTTCCTTCAAATGGTGGAGAACCATTTGAAGATTTATTACCCTCAAGGACAGTTTCTCTTAAAAATGAGGTCTCCTTCAAATCACGTTCACAGAGTTCACAAGAAAACTTCCAAAAAGACTGCTCCTCATGCAAAGGGTCTGTTGTCTGCAGTTGCCTTACTTTAGATGCCTTCACTCACTCACCCTGGCCCAGCTTTGCAGCTTTCTCACAATCAATGTTTCCCTGCTCTGGAGACACCTTCCTCCATTAGCACCAGCGAGCACACACTCGTAAGTGCCCTGCACAAGCATTCAAAGCCAGGGCTGTGCCAATGCTGGCTCCATAGGGCTGGAGATCTCCACATTTGAGAATTCTGGAGATATCATTTACCCAATTTAATCAGTGATCTGATTTGGGCAGGCAACTTTTTCAGGAAGAAGGTTCTATTTTACAAAGACTACTACAAAGTAATTAATTCAAACCTATTATTAAAATTCCCCTACTGCCTACACAGCACGGCTTCCAAAATCATTCATGATGTTTCCAGGTTAAAGGTACTTCAATGCAATTCTTTACTTTTCAACCTCCCACCAATGGTGTTTGAACACCCTGGCTATTAGCAGCTTGTCATCCTCTCTAGAGGGCCAACAAGTTTCACTTAGAGGAAAGGAGTTGCAAGATGAGAGTACTGAGCCAGCAGAAACAGCCATGGGTGGATCCCCACATTTACGGTCAAGACCAGATACTTGTATGCCACTTATTACACTACTTACTCCCAACCTTGTGCAATGGATCAATTCCTCTATTTTTGCCATTTCCTTTTCCATAAATAGATTCTTCAAGCACCTCCCTTTGCTTTCCTGTAGCTGTTCCAAGTAATTAACATTGCCATTTTCTGTTTCTTTAGAGTCGGTTTGAAGAAGCCCTTGGAATAACTATTTTTGTACCTGCTGTTTGAGCTGCTTACAGAGAACATCCTTTGCTAGTCAAAACTAGGAAATTAAAATACCATGGGGAAAATGCCCAACCCCTTTTCCACAACATCTGGATCAGCAGGTAAAATTTGAAGCAAAATCTAGCAACATGCAGTTGCCATCACTCAACTTTTACAATCTGTGCAGCTTTGGGTCTTGTTTTGGGAAGGTTGCTTGTTTTGTAAACAACTTTTTTTTTGTGCCTGTTAGAATAGCTTTTCTCTGGAGAAGCATACACACCTATTATGGGCTCTGCACACTAATAGTAGGGTTGGCAGTTCTATTTCACATGTCAGACCTTAACCACATCCCTTGCTAAAGCTCTTCAACCTAAGGGCAGTTAGCAGGCAGTGGGCATGTTTGAATGCCAGCATGGTATGGGTGACATTCCTCACACTACTGTGTGCTCCTCCCAGGCAATCCTACTCACAGGTTACAAACAAGAGTTTTGTGCCACCCCTCTTATGTTGTACACTGTACAAAGGTGTTATGATCCTGGCTGTGACTGCAGTCACTCGACCAGCAAAACAGTCCCTGCACTCCCTACCACCATCAGAGGCACTTCAGATTTTTCTGAAAAGCTCTTAGGAAGCAACTTTCCCCCCAAACTCCCTTGTACAGTTCTTCCTCTTCTATTCCCAAGCCAAGGGCAAGGAATTTCCCAGAACTGTTTAACGGTTGCAAATACCCAGTTTGAGGGGCTGATCAGGCAAGACTGGGAGCCAGGATATGTTCCCAAAAAGTCAATGAGCTTTCCAAACATAGCATCCAGTGAATGTCTGCCAAAATCACAAGCACCTTCTTTGCTGGAAGAAGCTCAAAACAAGATCAAGACAGGATGCTAACAAGACAAGTGTGGCCTGCATTGAGGTATCACATGTACAGTAAGTACATGAGGTTCATGAGCTAATAGACTAAATACTCAGTTCCTATGTAAAGGTCTATAAATTCATCTACAGTTAAGAATTGTTTCAGAGGTAACTTGGAATCAAGGGCAAATAAAATTGCTACACTCCAACTCTCTGCTAATCACTAAAGACACTTTCCACAGGGAAAAAAGCATGAAGATAACAGCTGCGGCCAAGCTCTTCCTTCTAAAGGACTCACATTTAGATAAAAAGAGCAAGCTTATCTTGTTTCACGTGCTTCTCTCTGGCCTTCAACTAAGAGACTCCTAGCAGTTTAGCTCTGTTACAGGGAGGGGAGCTGAACACAGGGCTGCCTGTTCTAGACACCCAGAGCATGGCCTGGGTGTGGCACATCAAGTTCTTGGCCAGCTCACAGCCCTCACTGAACCTCTGAACAATGGCCAGACTTCTAGGAGCTAGAACACAGTCTTACTGTGGGATCTGACTGCCCAGACTATGAGCCATCCCTCCAAATTTAACTACATGCACAGTCAAGTATGAGCTAAAGCTGTTTCATCATCCTGTGATTTTCAGCTTTATCATTTCCAGCACGCTAGACAAATCCTGCAACTTCCTTTCAGTACAGGGTCTCATTTAGGCTGGCTAAATTTTCATATCTATTTAGGTCACAGTTCCCTAAAACACAGGATTTCCCCTAAATGGCTCAGTTCTACACTTCTTTTTAATATTCAGTTTCCACACCCATATTTGCTTCCCTCACCAGCGACTTATTTTAGATTTTAAATAGTTCTGTTGGGACTGTCCACAGTTTATAAAAGATCATCTTGTGATTGCTGAAGCAGTCTTTGTTATTTTAAGCTCCATCTAGTTAAGCATCTGAGCTTTCCTAATACAGAGGAGAGCAGCTACACCACCCTGACACAGAACCCCATGTCCCAAAGGTTCCTGAAGGGGTACAGGAGCTGAGGAGAGCAGTGCCAGCCCATACAGTGTCTGTATCCACCACCACAGGAAGACATCCTGAACAACCTGCACCCTCCCAATCAATTCTCTGGGTTCATTCTTGTACTCCACAACTACACCACAAGTAGGAATTCAAAAGGGTGAATCAGGGTGGGAATAACTGTTCTGTTATTTTCTCCAACAGAATAATTTAATTGGTCCTGTTCACTACATTTACCCAGGGGCAGTGCAGCAGGCCATAGAACAGCAACAAGGGCAAGATGGGTTTTTGGGTACAACTGGGCAAGATGGACCAAGCTATTGAACCACTCTTCTTCACTCCCAGGCATACCTGCTTTATCCTTTGCAGCAGCTCTGATTCACAACCCCTTGGTGAGATTTACCGCCAAGCCCCATATATACATGCCATTAGCCCCATTTTCTGTTGAACTTCAGAACAGAACTGATGCAAAACTTCACAGTGGCAGCAAAACATCAAAGCTCTCAAGCAAGCAACCAAGTTGATTTAGTTCATTCAAGGCTGCAATTAAATCCACATTCTTGGGTTCACATTCATACACTTCTTGAAATACACTGTTTGAAATGGGGCTGTTTCAGAAAGAGAGCCTAATAAACTTCAGCTAACACCTGAGACCTACATGCATTGATGAAGACATTGCTGAATGCCCAGGAATGTCAGTGGTCAAGTAAGACTTATTAACATAAACAGACTTCTTGTATCAAGTGGGCAAGAGTAATTTCCTCACATGAATTGCAGTTTCAATATCTAGATCCTTGATTCTCCTCTACAGAGATGTTATGGACCATCTTTATGCAGACAGACATGCAGATAAGCAAAACTGTTAGTGATCTTCCTAAAGCTGCCGGTCAAAACCGGGAAACTCAACTGGGCAGTAGGAAGAGAAATAGCCAGATGCTGAGTACATCTCCTGAATAGGTCATACATGCAGATATAACCTAAAAAAGCAAACAGTAAAACTCACTAGACTAAGGAGAGGCAGGGAGCCTGAAAACCAGCCTTCTGCAAAGACCACTCTGAAGTTAACTTGAGATTTTAGCTTTTACCCAGACCTGCAGTGTAGGGCTGCTTTATGTTTTCAGGTTTTTCCATATGCTAAGGTACAGCAGCATAGGGTTGGCAGACATGAATTCAACTTTGATCAAAGTCAGGGGCTCCTTCAGTATTCCTGCTTGCAGATATCTTACCCCTAACTGCACTTCACCAGGACACTGGGAGCTGTAAGAGCAGCTAGCTACTCCTGCTCAGGCTTGTTGTAGAAATTGATAGATCCACATTAATGCATCTAATCACCCATCTCTCTCTAAGGAAATGGTAGAGCAGCAAAATCACTTGGTTTATAAGACTGTCTGAATCCTCTCTGATCACAATTATTGTCAAATCCTTCCAAACACTGCCAAATCAAAGCTGTCATTTGAATATGGTAAAAGCATTTAATGGCAAAGCCTATGGATTAAATCTGTCAGAACTTGAAGCAGCAAAGGAGCAGGGCAGCCTTCTGTCAGATTTTTACTTGATTATTTACCATTGTCAGAACAAACAGTAAGATAGCATTGTATTTCTGTGCATCATGCTGAAGCAAGTGCTGTTCATATTGGTCTGATCTTTTAGTGATTTGGAAGTTACTCAGTCATTCTATTTGCTCTGTCTTTTGGTAGTTTCAAGACAACACTATTATACTGATATATACTGAAAATGCTGTAATAAATAAAATAAAATGTAAAATGCTGACATGGACCCCTTTTCAAAAAAAGATCTCTACCCTAAACTGCTGGATGTGCAGAAGGGTATTCAAACTGAGCATAATACACTGCATTGCCTCTTGCAGTCACCCTTCAATCTGAGATGTTTGTAACAAACCACAGAGCAAGATAAAGGAAAAAAAACCTCCAAGTTGGGGGTTTTTGAGAGTTGCACTTCTGTGTGTATGGCTGTCAACACAGAACTCCAGGTAAACAGTGCAGAATCTATTGGACTCTATGGATTTCACAGAGCCTAAGATGCAAGCAGCAGTAAGCCATTACAAGTAGAGCAAGAAAATTAATTTTCAAGAACTTGCTGCTTCCCAGTTTGTCATGGCTGGGTTAGAATATTATCAATTTCAGGTACAGTTTAGTGTTTTATGCAAACCAAAAATTTTTAAGTCAATACTTGGGTTTTTTTCAATACCAACTTCAGATAAGAGGGGTTCCTCAATAGCTTTTGAAGCAAAGGACTAGCATAGCAACAACAGAAGTATGTCACCTCAGTCTTACAGCAAAGAATAAGTTACAGTCCAGCTTCTGTAACAAAATCAGCACAATGGAGCTGCAGGCTGGAGGACCAAGACATCACTTATCAAAATGTTTCCTTGGCTTAGTGATAAAGCATTTCATGGTCTTGAATAATAACACTTTTCAAGCCTTCCACAGTCCCAGCCATGGATTTTGGAGCTTCCTGACATTTTTAGTAATACTAAATTGTTCAAATTACCAGCAACCTTAGAGTTTTTGAGGCAGCTCACAAAATGAGCAGTCATGTCTAACAGCTCATACAGCAGCTTCTGGTTGTCTAGGGGATTGTGAAGAGTGAAGTGATAGAACATAATCATTTTACTGCTCTCTGCTTCCAGTACTTCACCAATGCAAACAAATTCACATGTTGAGTGTGCCTCTGTGAAAATTACAGATACTGCAACAAAAATCCAGCAGCTCAAATAGCACATTTTCAGTAACAGAAGCCAGGTTTCTCTTTAGGCAAGCTCAGATCCTGATTTTTCACTGTAGCAGGAGAACTGTAGCTACAGACACTGGATTCAATACATCTCAGTTGAAAACTTCATCATCTACCCAAAAAAACAAATGAAGTTAATCAGTCACTTTTTCAAAAGTGGTTTTATGACTCCTTAATATTGAGATACACCTAAGAACAAATGAAATAAACAGATGTTGGCAAAACAGTTATTGATGCTTAAGCTTTCAATCTCATCTCACAGACATTTCTTAACATTTGAATGCAACATACAATAGAAACAAACACTAGAGAAGCAACACCCTTCTTATGCCTGCTGTGCAGTGTCTCCATTAATGACTGCTGTCAAAACTTAGAGGAACATATGAATACAGTGAGTAATATAATCTAGTGACATTCCCAAATGATAACTTCGCTGATTTTAAAAACAAAACAAAACACACACAAACTATACAACAAAGCAAACACGTCACAATGTTGCATGTTTTTTGGCTTAAACACCGAGAATTCTATTGTCCCAGCTGTGCTATAAGCAACAATATAAGCAAGTTTCTTTTAATCCTTCCAGCTTTCCAGGCAATTTTGCTTTCTTGCAGATCTGTTTTAGAAGTCAGAGTGTAATTAAATTAGCCAAGTTACTGGGTGCTACTGAAAGGCATTTAAAGGACATTAAAATGTTTAAAAGACAATGCAGTCATCAGGCACAGCCAATGTGGGCTGTTGATATCCTTCTACAATAAGGTCACCCACTCAGTGGATGAAGGAAAGGTGGTGGATGCAGTTTTTTAGTATTCTAGTAAAGGTTTTGTCTCTCACAGCATCCTTCTGGACAAATTGTTCAGCTGCAAGATAAGGAAGCTCGAATTGTGCTGGATGAAGAAGCAGTGGAGGCAGGGCTCAGAGGCCTGCAGGGAATGGGGCTGTGTCTGGCTGGCAACCAGTCAGCAGTGATGTTCCCCAGGTCTCCATAATGGGCCAGTGTGGTTCAGTATTTTTATCAAATGATGTGGTTTGCAGGAGCTGAATGCACCATTAGCAAAGGTCCTGACAATACCAGCACTGGCTGTGCTGCTGACTCACTCAAGGGACACGAGGGCTTGAAAAGGCATCTAGATAACTCAGAGCATGATTGATCAGTGGCATTCAATTTAAAAAGAACAAATGCCAGATTCTGCACGTGGAGCAGAGTAATACCAGGCACAATTCCAAAGTGGGAGAGGAGTGGGAAGAGAGCAGCCCTGCAGAAAGGGATCTGAGAGTGCTGGTCAGCAGCAGGCTCAGGAGGAGCCAGCACAGTGCCCTTGGAGACAAGAGGGCAAAACACACCCTGGGGGGGCATCAAACACAGCAAAAACAACCAGTCCAAAGAGGTTATTTTCATTAAAGTGTCTACTTAATGATCTGTAAGTAAGTCCTTACTTCTAATACATATGTACAAGCTCCTCCTTCTCTATAATTTCTGACTAATAGGATTGTTTTCATATAAGATGTATTGGACCACCAAGTCCTGTGTGGGTTTTCCATTAAAACTTTTTTACTGGGCAATCTGATATTGCTTGAATTTGTCAGCAGTGGAACTGCCTTATTTCTAACTGTGTGCCTTCAGAACCATTTGCTGACATTCTGCAAGTCCTGTAGACAACAACAGTCAGGAAGATATCCAGTTCTGGATTTTAGCAGAGAAAAAAAATTATACACAACCAAAACCCTCTTGTCCATCCAGAAAACTGCCTGAAAAGACATTTAGCATATTGAGGAACTAATTTTTTTGCCCTCTGTGTAGCTTGTTCTGGCAAAGTGAATTTAAAAAATAAAATTATGCCATATTTATATTCTTAGAGACATTATGAATGAAAAGCCACACCTCTGGGGGATGGAAGATATCAAGTATCCTGACACTTCATCCTAATAATTTCTCTGGCAGTTCAGTTTCTGCACTGTAACCAAGCACAATGGAATTCTGGGCTAACTTTTTCCTTGCCATAGCTTTTCAGCTATACTGTACAGTTGGAAAGCTGTGGCAAGGAAAAAGTTAGCCCATAGTTCTATGAGTTAGCCTAGAATTCTATGCTTTATTAGCCTATGCTATATAAAACCAAATACATTTATTAAATGCTGTGACTAAGTGGTTGATCAGATTGGAATGGCAGATTTTTCCTGTACTAAGCCACTTCACCACCATAACTAAACTCCCAATCAAAAGAGGAAAAAATGCTCTGATAAAGGCCTACAAAGGAGAATAGTAAATATCAGTGATATACAGACAAGACTGGTTCATGGCTGCAGAATGTCATCAGTTTACAGCTGAACTCAAACTTAAAGGTCTTTTCCAAACAAACTGATTCTATGATTCCACATCAAGAACACAGGAAGGTATACAATGGCAGAGCAACTGTTCTCCAATATGTTGCATGCAAAATTCTCCAATGTCAATTTAACAACCCCACAAAAAAAAAAGAAAGACAACAAAAAATACAGCAAGCAAGTTTTTACAGTATTCACACCCCAGGACAGTAAAATTCTGTCCCTGAGAAGCCTTCCTCTAGGAAACAAACAAGCTAACAAAGACAACTAGAAATTTGCAAGAAAACAGCTCAGTCTGGACCATGAATACATGGACTTGATTCACTGCTTCAGGTATTCTAACTCTTCTGAGATTTCCTTTTACTCTACACAGAATCACAGCTGGCAGAGAAAGGAGTGTCTCTTCCCTCTTCTAGTCTGTCATCTCATTCTTGCCTAATTACATGTTTCTCTACAGAGCTGATCAGGTTCAGAGCTTTTTCATTCATTCCTCCTTTAGGGGCACTCCTCTGCCCTTTCCCATAGCTATTCATCAACCAGCAACAGC
>NW_005054456.1:1135363-1156815 GCF_000277835.1 Geospiza fortis
TAGGATGAGAACTGAACACTTTGGATCTTTCAATAGGTTCCCCAGCTACTACTGCAGCTTCAGAGATGTTAGTACAACTAGGAAAAAGCATTCTGCAGGAGTCATGCCTTTAAAAACATCTTCAAAGGATGTTTTTTCCCCCCATCTAAGTTCAACAAACTGCTATACAAAGGCGAGGAGTTTCTGACTGCCCCACTACTGCCCTGGAGGATCACACATTCATAGAAGCGAATATATCCTTTCACAGCTGCACAGGAAGGAAGCAGCACTAGATCACCCACCTATTGATAGCCACAGTTGCTGCAGCCATAATTATTTTTTGTCAATATAAGGCCCAAACCTCTGCAATTTCAGGTTCTAAACCCCTGAACAGTTGTAGATGATCCTGTGGTCTTACAACCACCAAGCCTGCCATGACTGTCTCTTCCTCTCTCCCCACCAAGTATTTATTTTAAACACTACCTTAAGAGTCAGCATTAGCTACTGGACTCAGAAGGGTGAGGTTTGTGCCCACAACTTCCAAAACACTTGAATGCTCCACCTAGAAACAGCCACAGGAACGTTACAAGGAGATGTGCTTGAAAGAGTGGCCTTCCATCAACCTAGAGACTTCAGCCTAGTTTGGAAGTTTCAGATGGGATAAAAACAAACTTTTAACTCAATATTATTGGCTGCACTATGCAAATACCTGCTGTTCCCAAATACCCCTAGGGAAAAGCAAGCAATTAACTGGCTGCTTACTATTGCTCTTAATTTACATCAGTTAATTGCCCTGGATTATTCCTGGGTAGAGAGAGATTTCCTCTTTTCCAATAGTGTGACTACAGCAGCAAAGAGTTGGTTTCTGGTATAATCACTGAGCAAACAGAAAAAAAGGAAACGGGACACTGGAATGATAGAGATCCAAGGAGTTGAAATCTTGGAGCTCTTTTCAAACAAACCCCATTGTAGTTCTCAGAACAGTGATTAAGCACAGATAACAGCTTTATTGTGCAAATTCAGGGAGGCCCTCTTGCTGCACAGAAGGGAAAAAAAAAAATGAAGTCAGCCAAATAAGGTTGCTTGAGCTGCACCGAGCCAGGAAAGAGTCCAGGAGATGACGCAGCCAGAGGAAGCTTTTAGTCAGTTTCCTTCAGAGCCTGGAGCAGAGCCAGAGCCACCTCTGTGGAGGAAGAGGGGCTTCTCTGTGGAGCAGCCATTGACCAGCAGGGACGTGGCCAGGCCAGCAGCCCCAGCAGGGTGCTGCCCCCCGGCACACCCAGTGTCACAAGCAGAAAGTGTTTGAATCCTTCGGTTTCAGTTCATCAGCTCTTTCAAGCAGCTACAAGCGACTTAGTGAGTTTTTTGGGGAGAATTTCACTTCAGACTAGACATTATACATAGAACAACTGAACCAAGTTTCCTCTAGAGGCAGAGATGCCATTTCCTTTCAAAATAAATGAGTCCATATTAAGACATCTTATGAACCATCCTCATGACTAAAACAAGAATTGTAATGAAACTTCAGGGGTGACTAATCACACAAGGTGGAATCACCCAAGGAAATGCCCTGAAGGTTTAAAAAAGATGCTGCTTGTAGTCGTTATGGTGACAGGATATTTACAAGAAGCAAGTGATGGTGAACCCCTGATAGGAGGCACCCTGTTCCCCACAGGATTCTTACAGCAGAAGCAGCAGACCTAAAGCTCTCCTGGGGCCCCTTTTATTGGGTGCACCTCACTAACCTGCAGCTTGCTCAGCTGCCTCAGGCAACAAATCAAGAGGGCAAAAATTAAATAAAGGACTCAACTAAGACGCTTAATCTTCTAAAACCTCTTGTATGATAAGCACTCTTATATGTAACATTGTCACCTTGAAGTTTTATGAACTGGATCATGACTACCAGTTCAGATCAGGCACTTGGAACAGTTCTTGCTCACAACAGTATAAAACCACTATAACTGATTTGTTTTGCCCTGTCAGGGGCAGGGCTTGCCATAAGATGAGAAAGGAAGATTTTACCAGTATGTAAAAACAAAGTGAATATTTGTTTCTCATCAATGGTGTAATTTTAAATCACTGTTTAACTTTAATATAGAAGGCCTAAAAGTAGCAAACAGAAGCTTTTGCTCACTGCCAAGCTTTATTGCTTCACCTGACATGAAGTAAAACCTTGCTATTCTTGCAGAATCTAGGGACCAAGCTGTTGAATACAATACAAGCTAGGGTGCAAAGGCCTTTCCTGTTTTGCAAAATCCCATGGTAGGTATATAGCTACAGATAATTCACTGCTTCCCAGTTTCAGTGGTTTACCTGCTTCCACTGTAAACTCAGCACGTTTTAGCTATTGCTGCTTCTGAACTACAAAGTCATCTGAAAATCACCAACAGGGGAAACACTTCTGTATAAAGAAAGGTCTTTGGGCGCATTCAAACACATCTCTTTACAGCTAGTCATATATCTGATGGCATTAGAAGAAACATATAATGGATTGAGTTTGTCTAACAAGTCAGCACACATGTGAAACTTGGATCAGTGTCACCAAGCTTCCCAAGTTGTCCTGAGTGAGGAAAGGAAGAGACAGCACCAATGGGCCAGTCATGAAATAAGACAGAAAGCATCTACAGTGCTTCTGGAATTCCTTCATAGCACAACAGGATGAGGAGAGAAGTGCCCATCTATTAAAGTCACAGTTTTCATCACTATCTTTTCCCTCTTCAAGACATCAAGCAAATTCCACTAGAGGAAAAAAAAAAAAGAAAAACGATCCAAACAAGTGTAACATTCTACTCATAGTTGCCATCTTGTTGCAGCATTTGGTAGTAAGTAGCCACAGACAAAAGAAACTAATTAACTAGAGGATTCTCCTGATACACACCTCAATCTCTCAGTTACCTTTATTCTAACCAGAACCTTGAAGCTCCGAAGAACAACAGAAAAGAAAAAACTTCTAGGACGTTTTGAGTCCTGCTGGGAATGAGGACCATCAATTCAAACTACTGACAGGGTTCCTAAAGATCCTGACAACTATTGCTACACTTAGCTTCAAATTAAGGTATAATAAAGTCTGGACTGGCACCTTTTCCCTTATTACCTTCTAAAATTTCTGAATTCACAAGACTAGCTTTGATTAATCACTTTCTCTGCAATGATACCCAAAACAGAACTGCCCAAGTGCTGGTGACAGGACTGTTGAGTGCACACCTCACATGTGATGAATGCTCCTCTTTCATGTTCAGTGGCCCATCCATTCACAGAGTAAGCACATGCATGGGCAAAATAGTGAATGAATCCCAGAATAGAAGCCTTGAACCAATCAGGGAGAGATCAGAGCCTACTCATGGCAAATAAACAAACAGACTGCACACAAAAGGATGAGAGACTTCTCAGAGCTTGACACCAGCTCATTTTTAGCACTCACCTACTTCCACCCTCTGCAATACAAAGCATGGGGGGAATTACATGGCCTTTTTGGTGTCTGCTTTAACTGTTCGCACTTCGCTAACTTTGCAGAACATATTTAAACCAGAGTTGTATCACTAGATTAAACAGGGAAGGTTTCCTGTTGAGAGTATGGCAAGATCATCAGGCTGATGCACGATGGACTTTCTACACAGGCTACAAAGCCTCCAGCAACCAAACCCCCTCATTACATGTCACAATACCAAATCATGTGCACTAGTTCAAAGGTTACCAGAGTTAATCTTGGATTCTTATTAATAGTGCTACACAGCCTAGTGTCACTCATAGCAAACCTCCCATAACAAAATGGAAATCTCCAGCTACATGTGCTAACATTTAGCCTAGCTTGAGGAGGTGTAGAGACTGAGAACTCAACAGGTTTTGCTGCTTAAGCCACGCAGCAGCATGTTTCTGTAAGCCTGGTGAGATGAATGATAAGAGCTACCAACCAAGTAGTTTTGACACAAATGCTTTTCCTGCCCAGCCAGAACTGTTCCCTAGAACATTTCCTCCATCTGTCTTCTTCACAATGGATTTATTTTTGTGATGAAGCCCACATAAACCTACATCTAACTGCCCAGGTTTCACCCACATTTGACCTTGATTTTTTTCCTAGACTGAGGAAAGTCTCTTGCATTTTACTGTTTTGTTAATTAAGCAGCTATTAACAAATCTTAAGCTAGCACAGTAGTAGTCATGTTTATTTCACATGAAGAACTGATTACACAGTTATGCCAGCATATCCTGTTCCTGCAAACCAAAGATCAAGAAATAATGTTTCAAATATTATTTCAGTTGGGTCGGTAACTAGAGCAGATGAGGCAGGAAACCAAAGGCTGATACAGCAGCAGGCCCTGCAGCTCTGTAGTGCAACAGGCACAGACACTGACTGCTCTCTGGAGAACCTTCAGTGTGCAACACAAAGCATTACACCAAAACACTTGCATTTCTATCTGCTCCAGGTTTTAAAAGCTCCGAAAGCAGAACTGCACTGTCAAAACCAGAACTGCTCTGTCAAAACCAGAAAGCAGCAGACTGAGAAGGTGAATCCAGCCCAGGGTGTGTCTGGGAGGCTGCAATGAGCACCTCGCAGCCAGCTCAGATTCAGCCTGGTGCTGGGAACCCCGCCCCGCAAGCCGCTCTTGTTCAGGATTTCTTGGCCGGTCCACACTAAAAAAAGTCACTCATCGCTACTGTAAACTCTCTGGCTAAAGGGTCTCAAGCATAAAAGTCCCCTAACTTGTGCTATTTCTGTTAATCTTACTGAATTTGTTGCCTGTATGTTAGCTTTTTTAGCAAGTAAATCTTCACTAATCACTAATATTTGATGGAAGGCCTTTCTAAAGCTTAAGAAAATACTGTCTTAACCTTGAAGAGGCTGAGGTTTGATATCCTTTAAGATGTTGATGTTTAAATAATAATAACCATCATCCAGCTATCCACGCTATCAGAGATGGCATTTAAGACATCAGAAAAAGTAGCTGTCAATCAAATAGGCATTCAATATCTACAGTAAAAAGTAAACTATTAAAAGAAAATCACAACGGATTTTATTTCAACTTCTATTTGCACAGAGGTGAGTTTTTGTTTGGATTTGTTTTTTTCCTGTCCTTTATGTAAACCACAGACTCTTAGCTTAAATATTAGACTTTCTTAGGCCATTTCAGATCACTCCGGTACGGAAACATCCAGAGACTTCCAGCCTGCTCCTTCCTGTTTTATCAATGAAGGGCTGGGACTAATTCTTTCGCTCCAAGCAGGAGAAATTAAATGGAAAAACCCCATGCTGCTCATTAGTCACCGAACTCCTGCTGCGAGGAGAGTCAAGTACGGACTTGACTAGACTTTCTAAAGTACCAAAATCTCCTCGGCCAAGAAATACCTCGAGTCAAGCTGGGACAAGGTTCCCTGGCAACCCAAACTGACTAAGCGCAAGTTGTGAAAACCCCAACTTCTCCTCTTCGGGGAGCGCACGAGGCGGCCATAGCAGCCGCCCGCTGATAATTTTATGCCCAAATGAGTGTACAAGCAAACACACACACTGGGAAATGGAGATGATGCAGGTCACTCCATAACCTTACATTTATTCCACTGCAAAAATCACTTTGAAGCAGGCTGATAAACAAATGCTGTCTTACTTCCTGCTCTATTACCCTACTTGATGCTAAAATAGAAAGAATATTTCAACCACTAATCTCCGGGGTAAAGAATCAACTGCAGCAAAAATTCACTTTAATGCCAGGCAGAGAAGGGAGAGCAACCCAGCTCCCCAAAAGCTGTCCTTTGATCTGCAGCAGGGCAATATCCCAGGTCAACATCCTCCCCTCCTGACTGCCTCTGAAATCCTGGAAGGGAGCTGCACAAGCACAGCCAAGATGCCAGAGTTTTGACCCCTGTTTTTAAGCCCTTTCGAGTCCCTGACCCCCATTTGCTTCACAAACTCCAAAGGAGGATGAAAGGACGCTCCCGTCAGCGCTGGAGCCGCGGGCTTCCAGAGCCCATAGACAGCCCCGGCCGCAGAAGTTTACGCGCGGATCGTTGGGACTCCTGGTCCTTGATAAAAGCATTATTTAAGATAATAATGCTGTTTCGTCGGCGATTGCACTGTTCAAAGTAAGACCGCAGCACTGACCAATGCTTCTGTCCCTTGTGAGCCAGAGCTGTGCACACACAGGTGCAGCTCAGCCCAGGCTCCTCGGCCCGTGCTTGTGGCCGGTCAGTGTGCTGTTCTGTGCAAGCTTTTCACAGCCATCTGTTTGACTAGAAAGTACACTTCCAGCTTGTACGGAAAATCACGCTCTGATAAGCCAGTCTCTGTAAAAGAGGCAGAGGAGTCCTGCAACTATATTGGAATAAAGGGAGAGTCCACTGGCGCACGCACACACGGCCTCAGGGTTTTTTCTCTCGAGGTTTTGGAGGGTGCAGCCTCCTTTTATCCTGAACTCCCAGCTGCATGTTGCCCTCTTCTTTTCTCCATTGGCTGAGGTACCAGGAAGGCACAGCCTTCCCAAACATCCTACCACATATTCCCCCTTGAACCTGTCATTTTACCCCAAAGTTCAGAAACTCAAACTTGTGCAGACCCACTTGACTGTTTCATGAGCCAAGCTGTCTGGGATCTACAACAAACCTACTGCCCAAAATCAGTACAGACATTAACACCCATTTCAAAGACTTCAATATTCATACCTTCACCCATCGAATTGTTTGTAAAGACATTAGCACACAGCTTCCCTCTCAAGTTCCAGATGTTTCAAAAGCCCAAAGGACTGCGGCTCCCTGAAGCTTGGCATGTCTGGTCTTCAGGGCTTCTCCAAGGCCACACCCACAATCGCAGAATATAAATGATCAACCAAATTCAAGGATAAAAATAGCAGAGGACCAGTGGCAGGCCATCCCCCAAAGCTTCTCTTGCCATCTCTGTTTTGCAACCACTGATGGAGGGAATCAAGGGTCACCATTTTCATGGGGATTTAAAGAAGCCATCTCATCTCATTTGGGACTTTGAATATAACTTTCAAACAGCAACTTAAGTCCTATTTTCTCCCAGGAAATTAGAAGCCATTCTTTTTAAAGTTAACAGTGTCCAGAAGAAGGAAATTAAATAAATGTAATGTCTTATTTTCAAAGAAAATAGGAACATACAATTTTTTTTTTCTTGACTTTGTGTCAAATCTGTTAAACATTTTTGTCTGGCAGCAGGGTCCAGACACTTTGTTTGCTTCAGCTGAATATGCAGGTTTCACTTAAACTAGAATCTATGCTGTGCCTACATAGGAAAAAACATGAGTATAATTGGATTGATGTAAACTGGTGTAACTTTCCTGCACAGAAAGTCACGGGGTGCCTAAGAGGCTGTTGTACAAAGTTTTCTTGCTTCTCTGTCTCCTTTTTACATTGAGACTTCCGTAGACAAGGTCAAACAAGACTGGTTACACTTATTTCCTACAGAAATAGATACTGACAGAGGACATACAGAATAATAAAGTCACTTGCTTGTGATTTTTTTGCCGGGTTTGGATACAGAAATGTTAGGTGTGAGCTTTCTCCCTAAATTCAAGAGACTCCATGGAAATTTCTTTTATGCTAGCAACATATATGATGGGGAGAGCCCAATTCTGCTTCTATTGAAACTTCCATACCAACATTCCTTCATAAAACTTAGATAATTATTTGGAGAATTAATATTTTTGCAAAGGTGATAAAACTTTATATGATAAAAGTCTAGCTATCTTTATTTATTTGGCTATCCCTTGCCAAATTTAAGGGTCCATAGTTTAACATCCAGGGACCTAAGATTTTCTTCAGAATGCTAATGACAGGAGTGCTAATGAAGAAAATGAATCCTCATGCCAGTAAAACAACCAGATCTAAAGCAACTGTATTCCCACTTAGAGTGTGCCAGACATTGGCCATGTCCACAGAAAGTCATAAACCTCATATCAAAGAGTCTGAAGGGCTGAGACAAAGCTTCAGCATAACATAAACTTGTTTCTGACCCCAGCCACTTCTCTTGTCCTTCCTCCCTATTATTCTTATCAATAGCCAAACAAAATACCATTCATGCCACTTTGAAAGACATGAGTATCCTGTGACAGGCACATGAGTCTCTACACCTCACTTCCTCTCCACCTTCTTCTTTTCCCCTTCCCCTTCACTGTTGAGGTGGAGAACAAGACATCTGAAATTTGAACCTCCAGCCACAGTTCCATGATGAATTCCTGTGGTGGAAGTGCTGCACTAAGACCTGACCTTCCCTGCAGACCTCTCCTTTAGCAGCTGCTGAGGAGCAATGGTGACATCCAGCAGCCTTTTGCTGAGCCCTCCCTGCCTGGCCATGTGTGAGAACAACCATATCAGTGGATTCCTTGAGAATTGCAGAAGGGTTACATCTCCCTCTGACTTCAGGATGAAATTCGAAGGGGTAAAAGTATCAGCCAATTAAAAGTCCTCCTTGCTGGAGGCTGGAGAAATGAGTAATATTATCCAGGACCTCAAAAAGGCTGTGACTCCCATACTGCTCAGATCCCAAATAATATTAAACTATTTGAGAATTAGATTAAACCAGGATAACATTAAGCATCCTCCTGGGAAGAGGTCTGGTATTTCACTGCTGATTTATTGTCTTGGCTTTATTTTCACCAAGCATTTTGTAGTAGCTTCTTTTAAGCAGAAAGAACACGTAAATTATTTGGTCTGACATGCCAGAATTATTTAGCATGAGCATTAAACAAGGGGCTGTTTTAACAGCATATGGGTTTTTTGACTAATGAGGAATTACTTGAGCTCCCCTTTGCATGGCTTTGACAGAAGATAGAAGCCAAAAGTGTTTCATACTAGAGGTGTACTTCAGAGGGCTAAATTTTGTTTCATTCACATAACTAAAGGAAGGCACAAAATGAAATTGTTACTATAGTGTGAGAACTGCACCTTCAACACACAGTAGTCCTGGACTCTGTTTAAAATTAAGCAGATCTTCTTTGAATTGCAGCTCAACTTCCTTCTCCTGCTCTTACTGCCTTCCCTCTGCTCAGACATTAATGCCTACAGATTCACAATGAATTGCTGTCAGAGATGATCTTGGATATTTTTAGTGTTTAATTGTATTTAGGGGTAAAAAGCATCTTTCCTCCCAAACAAATTTCACTCCATTCACACCTTTATGTCTTGAGAATTGGGGTAATCTTCTGCAGTGATTCTCAAGCTGGAAGGATGAGAGGGGTAGACAGGAAAACACTTCACATTCAGGAAGGCGGGATTTGAAGAGGCTGGAAATAATTCCATTCATACGCAGCTGCACTGACAAGGCAGGACTTGATGGGGCCACTGGATTTGTGAATCCATTTATCTGATCCCTTTTCCACCTCAAGAAAAGGAACTCATTGCAATATATGGTCCCAGCTCCTGGCTTGTCCACTCACCAGGGCAGAAATAGCTGAAACTGCCTGGAAATCCCAGGGATTTGTGTCTGCCAGATGCTTTGTAAAGCCCTAGTTCCTCATTCCCTGCAGCATATAAATCCCCCACGGGCAGTGACAGCCCTGTGAGGAACATGGAGAAGGCTTTACTAGGAACAATGACTCACTGTATGGCCCACACCACTCATCTCTTCCTGTATGTCTGGGGATGTGCTGGGAATATGCTGTTTGTGCAGGGGGAGATCAAAGGGGAGGGATCCAAACCAGACAAAAGGTGTGCAAAGAATGTAATGATCATATTAAAAAAAATGTAAGAACAACTCATCTGCTAGAATGTCTCATCTTCATTTTTGCTTTGCTTGTACCATATGGGAGCAAATGTTCACGCTTTCTACATCTTGTACTGCTTGCAGCAATGTGGGAAATAAAGGAAAATCTAATGGATATTCTGGGACTTTACTCCAAGTATTTACAACCCAAATAGCAGATAACATGACTAGGAAGGACAAAAAAAATAGTGGGAATATGTTTTGCCAGTTTGTGTGAAAGGTACTCATGTAGAAACGCCCTTAAATACGTGCAGAATTGGAACAATGAGAGGTTTGGAGACTGACACTGGCACCTTCTTCTTAGAGCAAGGAGGTGGAGTAAATCCCATTGCTCTGTTCCACCTCAAACCAGTGAAGAAAAATTACTCCTGTGGGTGATGGGAAGAATCAAGGTAGGACTTTCAGTTTTAGAGAAATGTATCTAATGTAAAAAGTAACTCCATTGGTATTTCTTCTGATAGGTTTGAGGGTGTGATATGTTTCCAAAAGGAAACATGCTTACTCACATGTTTATGTGTAGAGGCCATTAAGCGTTTACAGAAATCATGGCCAGCTAAAAACATACTGGAAGCAAATTGTAAAACACCTACATTACCCATTGCATTTTATCCCCTTGAGGCATATTAAGGAAACTTCCCTATCTGATCATTCAGCAGCCACTCTGGCAGTTGCACTGACACCACCAGAGACTTTAGTGCTGGGACCAAAGCCCCTTCTCAAAAAGCAGCTCCCGTGACCTGGTAGGGACCCCACTTGACCACCTACACACCCCACTCTCAGACAGACAGACAAGTTTTCCCTACCAGCTTGATCCCAGGGTTCCCATAACAGAGTCTCAGGCCTCTGGTTGTTTTAAGTAATTTTATCACAGTGCAGCAACAGAATCACAGTTTGTCCTGGTGCCTCCAGGGAGGGACTGTGAACAAAGGACTCCCTGCACTTTTACATCCTCACAGTCTGTGCTGGCATAGCCTGGGATTCTGAGTCATGAGCTCCTGCTGTGGCTCTGAGTGTCTGGTCACCTGGCTGGCACCACAGGCCCTCGTGCCATTGTTCAAAGGGCCCCTGCCAGTCCATGACCTCCTGTCCCTGAGCTCAATCCTCAGCCTGCACTGGAGCCTGCACACTGAGCTGCCTGCACTAAATGTATTCCTCAACAGGCAGCCCACAAAACCTGTGGGACATCCACCAGACCTGTCTTGACCAGCAAAGCCCCACTGTAACAAACCACAATGGAAAAAAAAAACAATTAAATCTACAAAATCTGACAAAATCTGGTGTTCTTCTCTTTATCCATCTTACTTTCTTAACAGGACAATTCTGTTTGTAGACATAAAATCTAGCAAATTTTTAATTCAATAGGGCTCAGACTGCCAATAGTTTACATGCAGTACAAGCAGGCTTTGCTGCAGAAAGGGAGGTGACTTGGATCTTCAACCAAGATCTTCACAGTTTCAGTGCCCCAAAGAAACAGGCTCTGTGGGAGCTTTCTCCTCTCTTCCCCCCCTCTCCTGCTCTGCCTCCTCAGATGGCTGGTGTGGAGCCAAGATGATGGTACTGGTGTGATGACCATGTAGGGCCACTGCCTTTCTGACTCAGAGATTGGGAACTTGGAGGCTGTACCAAAAGCCACCAGGCTCTTCCTTCCATGCCTGCCAGAGAATGGGAGTGGCCAGTCCAACCTCAGGGGGTGAGAACCAGGCTCCAGATGGTTCTGATACCAGTGACCACTGCATAGGAGCCTAGATGGAAGGCATCCATTCCCACTGGGGTTTTCTGAAGGTATCAACATTTAATAATCAGGAGTAATGGTACACAGAATCACTCCTAGATGGTGAAAAGGCCAAAGAATGACCAAAGCGAGTGTTACTGAGCAAGAACCAGGGAGAAGACACTTCTGAGAGGGATTTTCAAGTCATGTAGTTTCACTATTTAAAATCAAACTGCTCCCAAAGGCACGTGGGTCACCAACACTCACAATGAGCTGTAATAGCAGGAACCTCCAGCTGCAAAGAAAATCCAGTTATGACAGGGGATAGTGGAAGCAGTAGTGTCCTCTAGATTAGAAACAGAGACTAGCAGATAGCTCTCCTTGGTCCTACAAGCTGTGTCAGTGGGTGACTGGATGGTTCTATACTCCTTTTGACTAGCTATCAAAGTAATTTAATAAGATTGGCTATCTCAGAGGGGGCTGACAAAGTTGTCATCTTAAGGCTTCAGGCAACAGTGCAAATTCTGTATGTTATGTTAATAATTTATAAATAAATTCCTCTACAGACAATCTCAATTCTTAATTTAAGAGACTAATTTCCTGGATTTTTTTTGGAACTGTCAATGAAAAGAGTTTATTTTTCAAGCCTTCTGTGGTGTTACAGTTCAAGTACTTCAGAGCACTGCTAGCATCAGGAGCTAGAGAGGCAGATAGCAGGACAAGAATAAAAGCTGTTTTTCTTGTCCAGGCTCTATGATACATAAAAAGGGGAAAACTGCACAACAGTCTGATCCAAATCCCACCAACTGCAAAGCTGTAGAACAGATGCAGATTAATATGGAGTCTCATTCTCCATATCTCAATGTTTTGTGTCCTCAGGCACAGTAGTGGTGTAAAATATGCCCCTCTACTTGGAAGTGTCCATGTCCATGGTGAATAGGTGTCGAGAACAGCTGGAAAGTCAGGGTCATGTATTTGACATTTTCACCCTGCACACATAGAAATACACCTGGTACCAGTGTACAAATAGTTGTTAAAATTCTCACACATCCCCATCATCACTATCCTCTAGGTCTCCTGGGGATTACCAGCTTCTCAGCCACCAACTGCATGAGAAAGTCACATTTACATTAGCTTTTTAATTCAGACCAGGACGTTGGTTTTGAAGTTAATTTCCTAATTCAGTGCATTTTGTTTCCCGTCGTGGTGCAGTCTCATATCTGGTGAACTGAATTCCTTCTGGATGTGCTCCAGGAGTGTACCTATCATGCTCCAGCTATTGGCAAGCATTCAGTTAATTGGGCCAGAACAGAGCAACTCCAAAATCATCTCACTGTGAAGCACATTTAATGTTAATGTTAGTCAGCACCAGCTCTTTTGTTTTCCATATCTACTCTCATTACACCACACTCCTTGTTACTGTAAGCATGTTTATCTGTCAAAATGATCCAGACTTTCTTGTGTGTCAATAGAACCTGTTCAAATATTTTTAGCAAGATAGATTTTAATCAGGGTGACAGAATTAAGTTAGGAAGCAAGGAGATATGTAGATTTGCTGGCACCTCTGTGGGGACAGAAAACTCCAAGAAAGACAGTTTCAAATGCAGTCAGAATAGCATCTTCTACCCAGGCCATGCCTGAGAGACATGGGTGGGTTTAGCATCAAACTGCAGTTTTGGGGCTGGCTTCATTCTCCTTCTCCCCCAAAATTCTCCTTCTCCCCTCTACAAAATGTCCTAGGATCACCCATGCATTAAGGTTTCACTGATTAACATCAAATTCCTCCTGGAATAGAGGAGTGCACCTCCCCAGAGGTTTAACTCTCCAGTCAGCCCCTACTCCCACTCAGCTATCCCTGACCTTCCCTCTCACCTGACATTGTGATTTAAAAACCTTCTCTCTCTCACACACAGAGCAACTGCTTCTAATCTAACTTTCTTCTGCTTCTCCAGGGCTCCAAGACTGACTCTGTGCTCCAGGAATTCCAGCTCCTACAGAGCAGAATCAGAGCAGGGGTGGGGTTCTCAGTCTCAACACTAATACTAAGTTCCCTCACTGTACTGAAACTTGGTCAAGTGAATAAATGCATTGGAAAATAGGGCTCAGAAAGCCATAAAAAGGGAAAAGAAATCTGGCCCATGTTTCCAGGTAGTGGCATGTAATGTGGAAGATGATCTCAGCACTAACCATTTCAGACAAATAATCCTTTACCAGTTCTTTCCATTTAAGCCTCAGCTCCATTCATTTTTGCCTGTGACTTAGATCTATTTTTGGAAACTTTAAAAATATACAGGGAGTTGCCAGTCATTTTTATTCCAATGCAGGAACATTTTATACTGATGGCATTACTCCTGGCTCTTGCTCAAATATCAGCTTTTTTTCAAGGTGAACACCAAACCCTGACCCATGGCAATGCCATCTAGGTAAGTGCTGCATGTTTCACGCTAGAACATGAAGGGCACTCAAACCCAGAACTTCACTGTGCAGAAGCTGCCTAGAGCCGGAGTCCAATCCAGGACTGCTGATGTTACCTCTCCCACTCAGCTGACACACCCCCAAGGAAGGGAATTCCCTCCCACCCTGGTAACATCACAGGGTGTGACACAGCCAGGGTTACATGACTGAGAGAGGTGTGCACGCCTGGGCAAGCCTGACTCCACACACACTCTCTGCTCACAGCATTTTTTTCCCTACAGTGGAACACAGTGATGC
The DNA here is from genome assembly GCF_000277835.1 of Geospiza fortis. Lineage (NCBI taxonomy): Eukaryota > Metazoa > Chordata > Aves > Passeriformes > Thraupidae > Geospiza > Geospiza fortis. Next base: position 1,149,475 of record NW_005054456.1, read on the forward strand.
ACTACTCAGAACACACCACCCAGCCCAGACAGATGAAGGCATGAGAGATGACATCATGTATTTTTCTTAGGTTTTTGCTAAACACATGGTATCTCTGATGAAAAAAATGCAGAGAATTAAGACATTTAGGATATTTGTACAAGCAGAGTGAGTGGGTAAGAGGAATTACAGGTGGATAGATAGATAGATAGATAGATAGATAGATAGATAGATAGATAGATAGATAGATAGATAGATAGATAGATATAGATCACAGATTGACAGGTAGGCACATACATAGACATATATATGTGTTCTTGGCTGTTCTGTGTCACAGAATTTCCTGTCTTTAGCCACAGACACAAAGAAACAGGCACTCAGTCCCAACGATGCCTGTTTGGTTTCAGGATAATTTTTCTGTTTTCAAAGGGAACACAGACTTCTACCTTTAAAACACAGCCATGACTTTTTTGCTTTGTCTTACAATTTTTTCTCTCTCACTTAACCCATTTCTGTTTCTTCATTCTTAAGAAAAGAAAATCCCCTGAGTTAAAATGACAAGGATAAAAGCTAGTAATATCAAAACTAGTTTTAAAAGCCCAAACATATTTTGAGAAGATCTCCAAGCCCAGGAATTTTCCCCTTCCCCACCATACATATTCCCTGTGTTCCCCTGATGATAGGACCTCAGCACAATGATTTTGCTTGCATTTGGAGCTGATTTGCTCTGGAGAGGTTTTCAGTCATACAGAGAAACTGAGACAGGCCCCATCCTGGACTGGACACTCAGACTTGTCACTACCACCAAAGACAGTGGAGGACAGAATTAGAAACTGAAATCACTTTGCCATAGAGCTCCAAGGGCTTTCACTGCCTCACCTTAGTATTTCATTTCCTGCAGTGTGGTTGGCACTGTCAGAAAATATGAAGTTGGACAGTTAAATTCGCTTTAAAGACAGGAATATGTACTAGGTGGTTTCTTGAAAGTCCATTCCTATTTTCTACTAACCCGATTACCTGATGTATTTGTAGGAGCTGAATGCTTCCAGAAGCATAATAAGTATAGAACAGGTAGGACAGAATAGCAAGGTAGGGCATAGCACAGAAGCAAACTTCTTCTTATCATTGGTCATCACGTCCTCAACTCAATGTTTACAATGACACAATTTATAGTAAAAATACAGTAAAATACAGTATAGTATAGAAAAGACATAATAAAAATATAATTTATATAAACATTTCAGGCAATGTCAATTAAGTAAATATTTCATTTCAGCTACACAGACAAGAAGATCCACTTCCATATTAACCAGCACATGGTCAGACACTGCCTGCACAGACTGCCAAGGTAACTTGAGTTTTCTTGGAACAAAATGTAAGTCTTGTATTGCCCCACTGCAACATAAAAAAATGGTGAAGTACATCACCAAACCACCACCAACCCATCTTGCCTATTGACTTCAGGGAACATAAAAGGCCAAGTGTGAGGACAGAATATATGTCCAGATTACCTGAACCTATGCCAAACCATAGATGTGAACTCTGTCAGTTTCCCTTCAATTGAATTTTCTGACAATTTCCATTTTAAAGAACTTAGAGGAAGTAGACCAACAAAATACAAATAAGGTATTTATTTTCTTTTAGAAGATTTTTTTTTTCCACACAAGCTGTATTTCTGTGAACACTAATACTGTATTCACACAGTTCTGTATTGCTGACAGAAAACTTTTTGTCTGAAGCAGACAGGACATTTCTGTCTGATTAGCTAGGGCATTTTGAGTTTTGCTGACTTCATGCTTTAATGCTAAAACACTTCAGCAGAAATGAGATTTGGTCTGGCATAAGTCCATAGGTACATGGACAGGTGATGTCTGATCTGTCTTCCTGGGACAAACAAATTCAGTAATGTTTTTTAATAAATTTGTACTGGTAGAAAGAGCCACCTCTGGACTGGCTCTTTGTATCACCAGACTGATTTGTTTCTGGTCTGATACTCAGTCCTATGTCTGGCTTTACTGCCCTGGTGAATGATTGCTCTTCCGCTTTCTCTTTCACTTTGATTTTGCCTACTTTCCTGGGTGATTTACCCTGGCTATAAGAGAGATAATTCTGTACACAGTGGGAATCAAGCACACTTTGGTCCTCTCCCAAATATATCATAATCTGAACTTCCATAAGTTCTACTTTGTAATCTTTTCTGATCTTCTCTCTACATTATTTCATATTTGTCATAAGGGATTAAGAATTCTCATAAATCCCAATCATACTACGTCACAGTACTGTGTCATTTTTGTCTTGCCCAGACCCAGGAGACATGGCATCACATCATGCCATAAAGCCAAAATGGGAAACATTTAGCAGCAAAGACTACCTATATCAAAAATCACCTGAAGAAACCTGCCATGCAGAGCACTGAAGCAGCCTGCAGTGTGTAAGCACCAAGTGAAAGCAGCCTCATGTGGAAAGCCATCCCTGTGCTGCGGGAAGGAAATCACACTGAGTACACGACCCAGATTTCCTCCCGCACAAACACAGATCAATATCCTAGAAACACACAAACCAGTATCTTAAATGAACATTGACACCTCACAAAGCTCCACAGGTACCTGTCCCCCACTCCAAAGCTGTGGCCACCCATCCTCTGCCAGGTACAGCCCTGCTGCCATCTCCCCTCTCAGTGTGCAGGCCACGAGATTTCATACTCAGCAAAAATCCCAGAGCTGGGAGAACTGCACAAAGGACCTGGCAAGCTCAGTGCTCAGAAGAATCTCCTCTCCTGCCTTGCCAAGCCCACCCAATTACCTCAGCCCTCTACTGACACAAAATAACAGGAGTAAATTCAAGTCCTCAACGCCCCACAGCTCTCACAATGGTGCCTGAGCACTTGGTTGTCCTGGGGTCTTTCTTGCAGCACAGCTGGGTGTAAATCTGAAAGGTCCTGATGCTGTCATTAGAATCTAGCACTTGACTTCATTGGATGCAGGGTCCTGGCACAGCTCCGCATAAATTCATTTCAGTTCCTAGTGCTGCACCCTGCAGCATTGGGAATGAAGAGCAAACTACTTAATGAGTGATAATTATCTTGTATATATAACTTTGAAAATAGCTCAGCATGGTGAAGAATTGAATCTTGGTTTTCCTATCCAAAAATAGCTCATGGGGAACAGCCCATTTTTGTATTCCAGTAAGTCCAAGTGAAACTAAACCCAGCAAAATTTATACATTATTTTACTTTTTGTCCAGTAAACTCCAAGACCATTCTGTTTCCTTTTAATTTCAGTCTCAGGTGTGTTTTATTTACTATACTTGCTTGTATTCTTCTCTAGGCTGACTCTCTTCAGAATTTCAAGTCTACTTTATGGTTAAACAAATCTAATATTCTGATACTATCCGGAGGCATAGGATTGGCTTAAACCCAGATGAAGACAATTAATTTTATTCTGTAGAATACAGGTTCATTTAATCTCAGTGTCTCATTTTCCTTACATATAACATGAAAACACTGGTTTCTCTTGTTTCAATAACAAAAAGTTACATTGCAATTACTGACATGTCAGGTAGTTGGCAGGTGTGCAAGGGAGGGTATGAGGCCAAATTATTATATATACAGTACTGTATTTATGAAGTTTTTAACTTTGTTTAGAAAAAAAAACCCAGATTTTGCAGATATCCCTCTGTGGTCATGTGAAAGTCTGCCCAAAGAGATTGCAGCTGAAGGATGTGCTGTGAAATCAGCCTAGGTATTGTCCTTCTCAAAAGAAATTACGAGAGCCCATCTCACTGAACCTGATTCTGTTCTTCCCTACAGTGGTGCAGACTGAGTGACTAACTGTAACTGAGACAGAAATCTGACTTTTTGACTCAAATTCTAGGATAGTTTGTGCAGCTAGGCTCCACAGAGCCTGGGTCTTCACTTTCCAGGAATTTATTTAATGCTCAGAAATGGAGGAAGAACATTTCACTGACAATATCTGCTATATTGAGAACTAGCTTCACCTTTCAAAATGATCAGATTAATTTCATTTTGTACTCTTTTATATAATTCACAGCTTTTGACTTAACTGCCTTGTGTGGAGAGTGATTTGGAATTAAAGTGGGTATTATAAAAAAGTAGGTGTCTGGTAATGATAAACTGATATGATTTTGGTGAGGGGTTTCCCTGTGTTTGTCCTCAGCTAAAAACATTTCACGTATTTCAGCTCTGCCTCTAAAGTAACTGTAGTTCAAGGCATTAATATTTCATGAAGCATAAACGGTTCCCCTTTAGGAAAAGTAAAAGCAGTTTTTCCTGTTTGTGAAATTTCCACATTGCCAAGAACAAGAAAGCTTTCGAAACACTATCTTTGCTGCTTGCAGAGCTTCACTGCCTTATAGGGTCTGAATCCCCTGGATTCACGCTGGGGGCGGGCTGGGAATGCTGGCTTTTCCTCCTTCTGGGTGATTCTGGGAGGCCTGCAAATGATGTCATGGTACATTTTAGGCTACAATAACAGGAAATCATCAAGTGTTTACACTGGCAGACTGGGCTGTGATGTGATTTTCCTCCTCTTCCTCTCTGCCCCCCCCACCCACCTCGCCCCTGCCATTGACTTCCTTGATATATCTGCTTCCTCTGATTAAAATACTACAAGGTGGCAACACTGAAGGAGGAAAAAGGGAAGTGGGGGAGGGAGACAGAAAGGCATATTTTAAAAAAGGATGATTCCCCTCAAATCACTGACAGAGAGCACAGTCCTCCCTCCCTGGCCCAGCACATTCTGTGTTAGTGCAGGCTCAGAAACACATCAGAAACTGGCCTGCTGAGGAACTGGAGGATGGACCGCTCCCAGCTGAGACATGAAAAAGAAACTCTCCCCTCCTAGAACAGATGAGTCACAGAAAAGATCTCCCTGGCAAAGTTTTCTTCGAATTTTCCTCCTGCACAGGCACATCTAAAAATATATGCCATGGGTTGATGGATTTCAAGGAGAAGGCCACGTTTTCAGGGTTTGGGTTAGAGCAAGTGACTTTTACCCAGAGACTCTATCACAATCTGTAGCAAACATCAGTTTTCAGTTTCAGTTTCAGAGGCAAGGGAAGGTTCTAGGGTTCAGGTCCTACTTGTACCAGTGATGCACAGCATGAATGTTAGACATTGTGTCCTTCCCAACCTGTTAATACAAAGGCAAGGAAGAGGAAGGTGTAGGGTGGTATCCAGAAGACAAGGGATGAGGTAAAACAGACTAATTGGCTCCAGGGTAGTTCATGTCCTCATAACCATACAGAACCTGGCATTAGCTCAGTTTGTTAGAGCATGATGCTAACACCATCAAGGTGGTGTGTTTGATCCCCAGTGGGCCATTCTCTTAAGAGTTGGACACAATGATCCTTGTGGGTCCCTTCCAACTCAGAATATTCTGTGATTTTGTGATATACTTCCAGCCCATTGCTATTGCACTGGGTTAGCAGAGCGCACACAAGTAGCTCCAAGTTGGAGGAGCAGTAAGGAGTACCTGGAAGGGGCTAATTCTAGAGCAGATATCAGCATTTTGCAGGAGCTTATGGAGGATGTCTCACAGCAGTGTTGAAGGGAGTCTGAGATAAGAAAGATTGCGAATATTGAAGAAGTTTTGTGTAAATGAAATTTACAGAAAAGTTTGACTCCATTTATTGGGATTCTTGGGGATGGTCCTGTGCATGGCCAGGACTTAGATTCAATTATTCTTCAGGGTCCCTTCCAACTTAGCATACTCTATGATACTATGACTCTGGAAGTCTAGACAGGAATAAGGTAGGAAGGGAGAGAGTAGCAAATAACTTTATTTCTATTGTCTATGTTTTCTCCATTTAAGCAGCATCAGCAAGACTGGCAGTTTAAATTATGCTGAGAAATCTCCCAAATGGAGATGAGCCTGAGACACTCACTAAAGTAAAACTACTAGGGTATGGAAAGTCTTTGTCAGAGTACCATGGCTCTGTTCCGTGCATTTAGAAATTGCTGGTTTCTAGTTCATAAAGCTCAAGAACAGTCAGACAGGAAACCTTTTAGAAAAAAATACAGTCAGAGGGACTTACACCTTGCATCTATGATGCAACTGTAAAGTGCAATTTACAGCAGTTAGCAGAAGGAACAGGAACCATGAAGATGTGATTTCACCACTCCAAGTTACTCAAATAGTTATCTATGGTCAGCGACAAGCTGATACAAACTGCATTAACACCATGGGTGCTTTGGCTTCATCATTATTACTAATGATGTTATTACCTGAGGCATCTAATCAGGGCTGTGAGAGAAACACTATCAAGCCTGTCTGAGTTCAAAATTCATTTGGAAAATGATCTCAGGAGCTGGATTCAGTGATGCTTGTGGGTCCCTTCCAACTCACTGCATTCTATAATTCTATAATTACCAGCTCCCCAGCAGGGCCAAAGGAGCCAGTCATAAGCACAGATAAGCCTAAGCCCCTTCCTTTCCTGGGCTGCACTGGAGTCATCAGGGAACAACACCACAAACTGCTCTCATGATGGGCAATACCAGCAGGCAGCAGGGCTTTTCCCTTATCATGCATGGAAGCAAAATGCCTCATAGTGCTCCTCTTGCTTGGGAAACATTCAATTAAGGGACTCCATGAGACAGAAGTGTGGTCTAGAGAAGGGAAGGACTCTCACCTTCTTGGCAAAGCCATGTTGCCAAGCACAGGTCCCATCTCCCCATCACTTCTGTGCTGTATGAAGCTGTGTTGATGTTTTCCAGTGACAAGCAACTCCTCATGCTTCCACACTGGGGAGTGCTGGGAACATAAAAAAGGAGGGGGAGCTGTATTTACTCCATGCTGATTCACGGGTCAGTTCAAGTTAGCAGAACTGGTCAGCATGTGTGAAGTAATTTTTTACTGAAAAATCCTAAGCTGTTTTGCAAGAATATGTTCTTTTTACGGATACTTCCATTACAGGAGGCAAAAGTGCTCTTCACGAGGGGAAGTGGAGGGGCAGGTACCAATCTCTTCACTCTCGTGACCAGTGACTCGAGGAAATGGCATGAACCTGAGTCAGGCGACGTTTCGGCAGGCTACTGAGAGAAGACTTTTCACCCAGAGGATGGTTGGGCCCTGGAACAGAATCCCCAGGGAAGCGGTCACAGCACCGAGGCTGACAAAGCTCAAGAAGCGTTTGGACAACATTATGGGGCACACGGGGCTCTTGGGGATGATCCTGAACACGGTGTGGCTCTGGGGGATGATCCTGCACACAGTGTGGCTATTGGGGATGGTCCTGGGCTTCCTCGCAAGGCTTCCCTCCCTCCGATTCAGGACACATCTCGCCGCCCCTCAGCTCCCCGCATGCACAAAGGGAGAACGCCCTGGCCCCGAGCTCTGGGGGCTG
>NW_005054456.1:1157344-1159316 GCF_000277835.1 Geospiza fortis
CGGTGGCCCCGTGGGAGCAGGGGAGGCACAAGCCCTGCATGCCCGCAAGTTCACGGGCTGATTTCTCTGGCAGTGAGCATATCCAAGCCCCTTAAATTGCCTCTGCTGCATCCGTACACAAGACACGCCTAGGTAAAGCATCTTGTCTATGTGCTTGGTGTGTCAGTAAATATTCACTTAACGTGTGCTTAGGAGTAACCGTGTAACCACTCCGTTCCAATAGAACCCTTCTGGAAAGAGCCTTTGATGCTGTCTCAGCATACCATTTCTTAGGCTGTAATGTACTACAGAGCACGAAATGTAGTGGGAAAGCTGCCCTTTTTACAGGGTGAGTGTATTTGTGTGAGCCTGCTCACCTGGTTTTCCTTTGCCTCCAGGTACGGTCCAAAAATGCCTCTTGCAGTGGACTCCACGGCAGAACTGATTCGCTGTAAGGTCCTCGATTCATCTGGCAGATTGAAGTCACACGAGCTCATCCTGTCTTATGGGCTGGCCCTTGTAAGGTGAGGGCTCTCAAGGCCCTTGTGCTTTTGAGAGAAAGACCTGGACACATGTCATTATTCCACAGTGTCTGAGTTCACTTTGCATCTCTGGGACCACAGCATTGTATAGTACACAGGGAGTTTGTCTCAGAAGTTCCAAGTTTCTCTGCAGCTCTTGATAGTAATTTATTTTTTCTGTAACCTCCATGCAGATTTGTCAACTTGATCACAGAAAGGAAGCAGAAGACTGTCAGCATTCCTCTGAGACAATTAGCGAGAGAGGTAACTATTGAATTAAAGTTGCTTGATAATTTACACGTTATTAACAACACTGAGTGAATGAAATTGTGGGGGATCATTCTTTTGTAACCAAAATAACAGATATAGAGGCTTGTTTATTCCAGCTGCAAAGTTTTAAACAGGTTTATTGCAACTGGATATAAAATTTGTTCTTTGAAGTCACAATAAGAGTAGCAAAGGCTGATGATCATTAAAGATTTTTGAATTCCATGTGATCAGAATTCTTGATTTACATATGTGTAGTCCCACTTGACATACTGTCACATGTTTTGCTTTCTTGGTGTCTGAGATAGGAAAAAGAGCTAAATCTGTGGTTTATAAATCCTGGTCTTTGACAAGCAAGGCTATACATAAAATCCATCCATTTGCAGGTATTTTCATCTCTTTTTCTTCAGGTGAGCTTTTCCTCTCATGTGGAGGAGGAAAGGTTCAAGCTGTAATTGTAGTAGCAGCACCAACTTGAGTCCTTTAACTGCCAGGTGCACTGAGCATCATACCTGGGACTGAACAAGTTTTAACAGTGAAGGACAGACAGTATTTGAGACTCTTCTGTATATGTTTGGGCCCCTGTGTGGGAATGATGAATTGATTTTTTTTTTTTCCTGGGTTTTTGAGAAAAGTTCTGCTTCTCACTTTTTAAAACTGATCAAGCTTAAAAGCAAAGGTCCTGCATAGTTAAAGGTAGTTGTCCTCAGGAAAGCCGCAAAAAACTGCATGAAAATTATAAATTTCAGTATTATATGTGATATTATTCGTGTCTTTGATACATAGTTATCCAGAATGAGAAGCAATTAAACTGTATTTAAATAGATGAGACAGTTACATTAGATTACATGTAACACCTCTGTCTAAAAAGAAATCTCTTGTTGCATGTAGCACTGAAGGACTTGAACTGTAAAATAGAAGTTTGTATGGATCCTAGGCCACAGGAGGAGTGGCATCAGAGAGCTGGGGGATCTTGGCCCACTCCTGAAGTGGGAAGCAGGGGAACTACAGCACAGGAGTGGCCAGGAAGGTGCTGTTCCCATCTGGTGGAGGCTCTGTGCAGCTGTGCAGGGCTGGTGCAGTGGAGCAGGGGGTCAGCTGCTGGCTGTTGTTGCAGGTGGACATCCCCGTGTGGGTCGTGGATCTCCGTCACGAGCTGACGCACGGGAAGCTGCCGCGGCTGGCCCCGTGCCGCCAGGGGGGGG
>NW_005054456.1:1159357-1179546 GCF_000277835.1 Geospiza fortis
CCCCGGGCCGCCTGCCACTGGCAGGGGTGGCTTTGAGGCACATTGTCTGGGGTGGCAGTGCCAGAGCTGCAGGCCCTGAGGGGAGCACCCCTGCCTCCATTTTGGGGTGCTGCAGGACAGGCAGGGAGAATTGTGATATCAGACTCTGGGAGGATTTGCCACTGCCCTGTCAGGATAGCTGACCTATGTCCTGTGGTTCCTCACAGGACAAATGTTCAGAGGCTTTCTCCTGTCCCCGAAAAAATTACTCGAAACAACAACAGCTGGTTGCAACAGTTTGGTGCTTTTGCTTTTTTACAGCACAGGAAGTTCATCTTGGGGAAATAGTTAAAAGCTTTTTCTGATGGTTTAGTGATACCTAAGACTTTTAAATCCTATTTAGGGAGAAATATGGATACTCCAAGCCTGAGTGAATGACCAGCTCATAGCATTTAAAGAGACTCCTGGAAATTTTAGGTGAAGGCTTAAGAATCCGGTTAAATAATCTTCAGCATGGTCCTTAGATTGAATTGGGAAAATGCTGATGGAAGTAAAGGCATTTCTTTTCCATTCTATTTATTGTAAGCATAATGTAGTCCCTGCACAAAAAAAAAAATCTGTTATTGTTGTAGATGCTGTGTTGACCATGGTGATACTAAAGCATTGATAGATTTTTCTCATCTGTATGCCACTGCAGGGACCTAGCTGCTTCTTAAATTTGACCTAGCTTGAGCAAGGTGCAGTGCCATAGCAGTGTCCAATAATTTTTTCCCCCCAAAAAATATGATGGGTAGTTACTATGTCTGTGATACTGGATTGGGGTTTTTTCCTTCCTGGTTTCTTTCTGGAGGTTGGTTTTGGTTTGGTTTTGGGGGTTTTATTTGTTTGGATTTTTTAAACTTGTTAACGTTTTCATCAATGGAGTATTTTGTATTTTCATCAAATGATTAATAGCATTTATTTTCATAATTCAAGTTAGCAATATGTCACCTATTATTTTTTGCCATAACAAAGAAATCCTGACTGAGAAGATGTTTTCTGTTCTCTGTTAGGTTGCGATGTTGTGCTGGAGTGGCTACGAAAGATGTATTGGAACCGTCAGCTGGGCAATAACTTGTGTGAAGAAGATGAGGATGAGGAAGAAGAGCAGGAAGAGGTGGAAGCAAATGCAGATATGGATGGTGATGCATGGGAGATTCAAACCCCACAGCGTGAGGCCTGTCAGAAACACAAGGAATTCCATGGTAGGTGTTCCTAGAACAACAGCAGATATAAGGATTGGATATGCTAAAGAAAGCAGATTAAATGTGTCATCTTCTAGCATAAAGATATACCTTCAGCTCAGGTTTTGGGATTCCTTTTTGGGTCTTGGTAGATCCTGGTGTTGACTGACTGGTTTAGTAGTGTTTCTCCAAATTTTTAGTACTTTGTGAATAGCTGTAATGCTGCTGCAATTGATGCAAAATGCAAGTATAATGAATACAAATATGCATCATGATATAAACTGCATGTGGGAACAATTTCTTCCTGCACTGATCTAGGAATTTGGTTTTTAGCTGTCTGTGTTTATCCAACTTACCTGTCTTTGGCTACTGTTAGTGATAAAACATGGAAATCGTGGTTCAACCCCACTTGAGAAAATTCATGTTGCTGGAAAAGTCTGGGAGTTTTGCGAGCCTTCAGTGTGTTGTCTCAACAGAATTGCTGACTTCATTTGACTGACGCCTTCCTTGAGTGTTAATTTAGCAAAATTAAGCAGCTTCTTTAGATACAAAATTCCCTTACATAGTTGATCTTCTGCTTAAATGATATATTTATGTTTATTTCTAGAAAAAGTCAGAGATGTTCTGATATCTTACAAGAATGAGCAATTCCGGGTAAGCGCACTCTGATGATCAGCACTTTCATTAATTCTCTTTTCTTTCTTGGGCAATATGTTTTCTTTTCCTTGTTGTCTTAGTTCCTTGCTCAGATCTGTTTGCTAGTGTTGTCATACATGGCTTGCCAAAGGAAGACTTCACTACAGAGAACAAGCAATTTGAGCTCTGACAGTTCCTAATGTGGGCACTTTGTTCAGGTTTATAAAGGAGATCTGTGCTTATTGGAGATTCCAAGAAAGGGGAACATTTGTGAACTTTTTCAGGTGCTGGTGATGGAGTGGCACAGGCATCTTCTTGTCATAGCAATAATGTCTTTGTCATGGGAGTGTATTTTCTGTTCATGCTTGAATTTTTCCTTCATTCAGGTAATGCAGGCTATGCCGTCTCTTTCAAAGTCTCGAGAATTGTGGTCTGATTCCTCTTCAGAATTGGACTGGATTTTGGCTCAGATCAAAGACCTGATGCAGGAAAACAGGTATGTCTCTGGTAAAGAACTGAGATGGAAGGTATGGTGCTGAACTGGGCTGTAGACCTGTTAAATTGCCTTTTCATGGTGTCCTGTAGCTGATCATGGAGAAAGCAATTAGTCAATTTCCTCAACGTCTTATATATATATAAATATATATGCCATACAAGAACAGCATTACCAGGTCTCTCAAACAAAAAATTCTCCATTCCCTCCTCACAGTTCCAGGTGTTGGGTCAGTCAAACTTGTTTCAGAACTGGGGCAGGTGGTGTTTTGATACATAAAGGAGTGAGTGTCAGTAATAAGTTTATAAACTCTCTGCTCTAGAGCAACAGTGGCTGAAGCTCTTCTCAGTGATGGCTTTCTCATCCCAAAGATGGATTGTCTGAAGATGCTAAATATCAAGTATGAAGGTGAGTGTTTCATGCATCATTCAAGTAGAAAATGCATAGCTATTGTTATGACAAAGTCTGTTCCTTTTTTCTCAATTCTCTAATTGGCTGCATATTTCTTTTATATCTGGGTCCTTAAACATCTTTTGTCCTGTTCTCCAGAACCCCTTATGGCCATGCTTAGCTACTGCTTTTGCATAAAACTTTTGGGATGGAAGGATAGCTCTTCAGCACTGAATATGTAGCCAAAATATCTTTCAAAGCTTGCATCTCTACCCTTTTCTGCAATAGTTGCTGATTTCAGGAACTCACACTAGTTTCTCTTCTACACTGAAGATTTGAAACAAATCAAAATGGATGGGGTTTTTTGAGCCTCATTCACCAGCTGCATCTTAGTTCCAAGCTGCTGCCCATATCTGTGGAGTTGCATTTATTGTTTGCAGGAGAACTAGGCACCTAGAGAGAATGAAAATAAATAAATACCCTATTTCACAGCCAAGGAACTTTCCAAGAAAGATTCTCAAATTTCCATCAGTAGAAAAATTTTAAAGCTTTTTCAGTTTTTGTTGCTTTGCTCAGTGAACCTTTTCTTTGCAGTATATTTTTTACATAGAATAGCTCTTAATTATGTGTGAAATAAGGTGAAACTGGAAAGAGATTATCAAAACAGGTAGATCTTCCTGTGTTAATAATTTTCTTGTGCTAATTATCAAATTGCTACTTATTTTACTTGCCTAGCATAAGAAAAATAATAGTTTCAGCAAGGACTTCAGGAAATATCCTGGAATCAGTGATCTGAGAACAAACCTCTTTAGTTTGGAGCAAGTCTCACCTGTATTCCATAAAAACATTACAAAACACCAATTTCTGTCTTGGCTGATTTGTTTTTTTCTTCTCATTGCAGCAAATAAAGAGGTATGGCAATTCAAAATTCCCCCAGCATTTTACTGCTTTTGGCAGCCTTTGCTGTCAGGCCTCCTTTCACGAAGTTTTACACAGATCCTAATAGAGAAAATGTTTATAGAGCTGAAGGAATGTTCTGACTCTTCAGAACTCCGGGCTCAGTTCTTGATCAACTGGATTTCTGAGTTGCTGACTGGCATTGCCAAAGTAAATGCTGGTGAGTGTGTCTGCAATTTCTCTGTTTAAAAAAGCATAAGAGTTTCTTCTGTACTAGTGTTAAACTATCCTAGTAAAGTGGTGGGACCTTTATACATAAAGTGCAGTAGCCTAATTAGTACATTTTGTCATGTGAACATAAAGCTTTTATTGTTGCATTTCTTAGACTTTTCACCTGCAACTTGTGCATGTCATGTATTTCTTAGCAAAAATTTGAAATTGTTATTGATAAGTTTGCGGCAGCCTCCTCAGTATAAGAAAAGCAAATCTCTCACAGGAAGGACCAAGCCATTAACTGCTAATTTCTCCAGATATCAATACATGTAGGAAATAACATCCTTATGCTATCTGCTACTGTTATATGTGGTGTGTTATGAGATCCTGTTCCCAGTTCTCTTCTCCCTTAACAGAAGCCTGCCTTTATAAAATACTAAATAGTGTTGCTGTCCTTTATTGATCCTCCTATCACAGGATTTTTATGCCTTCTAAACTTACACACATGTAATAAGTAATATTTTGTTTTCAGTTCCTGACTCTTTAGAACTGTTAAAATTAGCAGACCTTATGTTTCATTCCAGAGATGAGCACTGAAGGGCCTTAATTATTCAGTGTCACAGGTTTCTGCTGACAGGGTTTTTATACTGTGACATTGTGTATCCTTGCAGAGGTTTTTACCTCTTAATTTTGGTGCCTCTTCTGTCCTCTCCTGGTCTGGCTCAGAGGTTTTGCTCTGGTCTGCACAAAGATTTTGGCAGTATCTCAGGCAGTCATAGGTTAAGATTCAGTGCTTTCAGTCAGTGCTGAGCATACCTATGATGTACCAAGATCCTGAATGCTGCTGGTTCCCAGCTGCTAAATCTTCTGTTTGCAGAGCTATCTGGAATGATACTGGGTCCCAGATGCAGTACCCTGCATTTATTTGGGACAATATTGTTCAAACACCTCTTGTGGCTTTCCTGTCTGTTGTGACATTCACAGGGCCAGCTTGGGAATGTCTGCACTGCTTTGTGCTCAGGTCTCGTGGAGCTACCTGAGCTGTCCCTGTGTTGTCAAGTCCTTTGTAACAACCTTGGTGTTGTATTTGGTTGGTACATCTGGCTGTGCACTTGGGTTAAAATGACAGCTTATTTGAGGATGGGTTCCAGTAAAAATGCAGAGGGTCGAAGGGTATATTTTTTATGACTTTTGAGCACCCTTTTGTTTTCATTATCTTTGAAGGGAAGAAAAAACAACAGTGTAACAAGCAGGTGTCTGTGAAGGAGCTGTTCCTCCATAAAGTTCCTTTGCAGTGGATAAGACTGACTGACAGTTGCTTGCAAGCTCCCTGCTGGGCAACCCCACATCTTCTTCAGCTGTAAGTTTGATGCTGTGACCTAGAAAAGGGACAGCAAACAGTGCTCTGTAACAGCTTTGGTTCCCTACCAATATGCTGAGCTATACTTGCATTCCCTTGCCTTTCTTTGCATCTTGTAGAAATTGTAACGGGTGCATATAAAGCCATGCTTGCTGCTATTCACCTCCCCATTGACTGCACACAAAGAGAAGAAGGGAAAGAATTTTAAAGGATTGCACCTTCCAAATGAAAGCAGAAGTTATCTGGGGAGGTATTTAAAGAAGCAACCTGTTCAGAAGCAAAGTGACTTGGTAGAGATGTGACTTTATTCAGGTGATAGGAGTTTACCACAGCTCCTAACTTCTATACAAGAAAACAGTAAAGCAGTAATTCAGTTAGAAGTATCCCAAGTCCTTAATTTTAATCACAAAGACAGAGTATTCCAGCATCCACTGACCAGGGAATAATCAGATTTTGCCTGTTAGATGAGTTATGTGAGCCAGCTGGAGAAAACAAACACTTAAAAGCAAAAAAGACTCCAGATGACGATTTACCAACCCTTTTAAGACTTTTCCGTTGCCTTTTTCCTCTCTAGGATCCTCACCATCATGAGACCTCGCTTGCCACGTTCTTCTCGGAAGAACCTGCTCTACCTTGCTTCCATTTACACAGAAGGAGGGGCCCCTCTGTCCAGTCCAGGCCTCTCTTCAGATGGCAGTGAACAGCCAATTTATACTATAGAGAGCTTACAGTGGAGAGCCAGGCAAGAAAATCAGGTTAAAAATCAAGGGCAGACTGTAGAGAAACAAGAAGATGTGCCAGAGAGAGACAATGGTGTAGAGGAAGTGGAAGAGGAGGAAGAAGAGATGGTGACTGAAGCAAATGCTTTGGAAGGACTTGCTCATTCTGGTACCATGGTGGCCATTGCTGAGAAAAGGGCAGCACTGCAAGGGTCTGCCTGGCAGATCACTGCAGGTAAAAAGTGACTCTAGGACCATGTTCATCACTGACAAATGTTAATTGAAGTGCAAACACATCCCAGCCCTTTGGGGCTGCCACAATTAAACTGTGCTTCCAAGTCATCTAAATGCCAAATTACTGAAAAATGTGGGTTTTCCAGTGTTTTGTTTATGTTCAGGAGTCATTTCACTTAAGCTTGTAAAATACTGAGAGTGTGTTTTCCAGGAGTATGCTATTACTGTCTTATTTATTTTTTATTAAGCTTTTCCAAACTCTTTAAAATTTCAGTGTATCCAGCTGATGGGACAGCATATATGCCAGCTGAGAATGGTGAAGAAAATACAGATTCTTGGACTTCTGTTTGTCAGACTTGGGGATATTTGAAAGCACAGTTTGTCTGTGAACCTAAGTTCCATGCTCTGGAAAAATGGTTGTTGTGACATGGTGGCAAACAAAAGAAAGGAGCAATACAGGGTTTTAGAAGGAATAATCAGCATATCCAGTGTTTTGTTAGCTTTGTTACAGTAGCTGTACTTTCTCATTGCGGTTGGAGGTCTCTGTAGCTAAGAATTTCTGAGTCGTGGAGGGACTCAGACACAGGAGGAGGAAGTTGGTGGAGAGGAGCTGGAGTCAAAATTACATTTAAAGGAAAAAAAGCAGCCCCTAGAAGACTGAACTCTTGTACTTCATTCACTGGGAAATTTTCTCAAGTAAAAAGAGAAAAAAAAGAGACATCTTAAATATGCTGATGTGGACAGCTTGTTGGAACTGGATGTTTTGAGAACAGAAGCAAAATTGTCCTCTGCTTCTGTAACATTGGTGCAGATCATTTGCTGAATGGCTGAGTTGCAGGGGGCAGTATTTGTGGACTGGGGGAGGGTGATCTTGTGTTTCAAAAATCTCTTTGGGAAACTCAGACTTCTTGTTTTGTACTGTTTTTATCTAGATGAAGTACGATGGAAAGACTTTCCTCTTGGGAAACTCCCAGGTCAGACAGATGACCCTGATGGTCTCATGTTGGATAATTATTCTATGATGTCCCTGCTTGATCAGCCAGTGAGGGATGAGTGGAAGCCTCTCAGTACAAAGTGAGTAATGGTGTGGGTGGGACTTTGTCCCTGAACCATGAGATGCATTTCTCTCTCTGTGCCTTATACCATGTGAAAAATTAGGGCTGAGGTTTCCTTTTTACTTCTATTTAAATAGTTTGACCAAAATATCTACTATTGTCTCTAAACCTAACCCTACTGGTATCCTTTGAGCACACCATCTTCTAATATTGCTATCTGCACTCCTGCTGCTCTGTTTTAAAAGAAACCATTCCAAGGATTATGAAATACTGCTGTTTAGCAGGTATCAGCACAGCCCCAGCAGGCTTGAAAATTGAAGTTTCTATTAGCTGGGGCTTTGATCTTCAATATGTTGGCAGTGCCCAGGGACCTTTTAGAGCTGTAACTAGTAATTTAGAACTGCAGATCTGACCTCAGTAAAGAAACACAGATTGTTCTGGAAATAACAGGGACATTCTATCAAGTCAGATCATCTTTGTTACTAAATGAAGCTCATTTGAAATGTTTTAATAGGCTCATTATTTCACACTTTGAAGTCAGAGGAACTTAAATGCTATAAGCTGTCAAATTAGTTTCATGACACACATATAAACCCATCTCCTAGTATTTTAATCCAAGGAATGCTTCAGAATGTAAATGAATTTTAGTTATTTTCCTTAACACTTGATTGGACAACCTTCTAATCACTGATTCCTTTCTGTGGTTGGTGGGCTCAATCTGGTAGCAATATGAAGGACTGAGAATCATGCAGCCTGATATATACTTCACTGAAGAAATGTTGCACATGTTCATATTTTCACATATTAGAGTTGTGTTCAGATTCCAAGCTTTCAGTTTCAAATCTGAGAAGGGCTTCCATTTTTCTCCATCCTCTTGGTCATCCTCCCTGGCATCAAATTATTGACCTTCCCTTATCAGTAACATCCTGTTCTTTTGT
This sequence comes from Geospiza fortis, assembly GCF_000277835.1. Lineage (NCBI taxonomy): Eukaryota > Metazoa > Chordata > Aves > Passeriformes > Thraupidae > Geospiza > Geospiza fortis. The sequence goes on from NW_005054456.1 coordinate 1,167,495, forward strand.
AGAAAGATGCCCTAGACTGCATTTTGAAATATGATTTAGTAATGGTGAGGACTGATAGTATATTAATTCTAAAAAGCTACAAGCCAGATTTGTAAATTTCAGGCTGTTTTTTAAACAGTGTAATGTGTCATGCAACTGATATTACTAGAAAATACTCATGTAGAAAATGAGAAAGCACCTACCAGGCCAAAAGTAACATGTGTTTGTTTCTGCACCTCTTTGTTTGGGGAAAGGGGCAGACAGTTTGTTCCACTCAGATTACAGCCTGGCAGGATGCCAAGGGAAAAAAAAAATCTTAGAAAGAAACATGAGGAAAACCTGTTGCTACCGCAAATAGAAAGGGGCAGAACCTAATTTATTCCTGTAGCTGTGCCTGGAAACAATCCAGGTTTCATCAGGAGTGCTACAATGGCAGCTTGTTCATTACTCTTCCTTCCCTTGCATAGCAGCTCCTCCATTTGCCAAAGGACATGTGGTGTTAGAAAGGTGGTCTGACTTCCCCGAGGCAGATTTTCTTGACTGTTTGCATTTTCTTCTATGTAGAAACCAGCCCACTGCTAATGTGCTTTATTCTCCTCCTCACAGCTCTGCAGAATTGAATATTCCCATGACAGGAGGATTGTTATGGACCCAGAACGACTTCCATAAAATAAAAAGTGGCCTTCAACTTTTCTGAGACAGCAGCAGAGTGCTCTGTGACTTTTAGTATTGCACAAGTGGCATGGAAGATCTAGTAATGATGGTGGGAAAATAGTCACTCCAGGAGAAGTTGTTGTTGCTGTGATTTATTGATTTTTACCATGTAAAATCAATGTTTTATAAAGGTCTTGTGTTTTTAGTTGCATGTACAGTGGCCAATGTCTTGCTTAACCAGTTGAAGTTTGCCAAATGGAGTTAAGAGTATTTTAGAATCCCTCCATGTTCCTTAACTTTTTCATAAATAAATACAACTGACTGGAGGCAAACCTTGCTCGTGGGTGCTGTTCCTCAGTTTTCACTCTGGAAGGTGTCCTCTGGCCCAATAGTGAGACTATTGATTGATCCATTCTTATTTCATTGATGCTGATACTGTCCTGGTGGAGTGATTGTGCCAGGATAAGATTGTGCTACAGTTTTCACCTGTCTAGGATTTCACATGAAGCTTCAGGGATCAATCCTAGCTACAGCATGGCTGAATGTGATATGTAAATAACTTTGAAATGTTTTTGTCACGATATTTTTTCAAGTGATAGTCTTGAAGCCACTACTGTCTCTTTTTGATTGAAGTGTTTTGCTTCATGTTACTTCTGTTCATGATTTTCCTGATATTCATAACCAATGCTGTGGTATTTGCTGAGAGCTGGTGTGATCACTGCAGAAAAGGACTGAACAAGTAGCTTGCTGCAAAGTTGTTGAGAAAAATGGCTTCCAGATAGTTTTTCCTAAATTCAGTTTTCTTTACCTGTATTATTGGAATTTAAGAGGCTTCTGCAGTTACCTGTCAAAACTCCCAGGAGTTTAAGTGTATATTTATTGCAGGACTCCTCAGTAAGAATTTTTTAAAGTGCATCTGCTAGAGGGTAAAACAGAGGCTTTCTCTGAGTCCATCTAGTAATTTTTGGGTTTTACTAAACAGAAGGAATAACACATCAAGGGAAGGGATACAAAAAGGGACATACAACTTCAGCAGCACATTGCATAGGGTTGAAATGCACGCTTAGAACAGAAGCTTCATGGATGCTTTGCACTGGCTCTCAAGTAAAGGCTTAGCTAGATGGCCAGAATGTAAATATTATTTCTTTATTCCTTTTTCTTTAGTTTTTTTGTTGTCCTGCTCTACCGCAATTCCTTGTTACCACACATCCAAAAATGGAATATACATTGCATATTTCTGTCTATAAAAGCAAGCAGTGCCAATGCAAAGGAAATAAGCTTTCTGTTTTGAGGGATTTTTCATGGAAGCTCTTCTCCTTTCAAGTATTTTTAGAAATACTTCTTTTACCCAGTAATTAGGCTTATTTAGGAAATTCTGAGTGAAAGGGATTTGTTCCTTTATTACTGCATTTAGCTGAGTATGAAATTACTTAAATTACTGTATTTTCTATTGCAAACAAGCATAACAGTTCAAATAGGGATGTGCTGGCACACACTGTGCCATCTGTAACGTTTTTTTTACTCATTGGAGTGCATTTGGTAAAATCATGTGCTGCTACTACTACTACAACAATACCTTGATCAGGTGTAGTTACTGCCTTGTGTATCTGCCATTACCCCACCTAAAGGATCTCGGATTTTTTCAGTCAATCAGCTAAAAAAAAGCCCAAGAAAAAACTTAAGACAGACTGCAACAGTTGTTTTGAGCAAAAAAACTTTTTAGGGGTCTTGTCTAAAGAGGGTTGAAAAATAAAAAGCTAAAAACAAATAATCCAATGGCTCTCAGTTTTATTAAATAAGCAAAATTTTTATATATATAAACTATAACATATTTCATATTATTAAATAATTGTGCAAAACATTTACATAGAGCAGGAGGGGAACAGGTGACAGCCTATACTTCTTTTAGATTCTTGCAATTCTTTTAATACATTTACAAACTTTAAATACAGACCAAAATCAGCAATATTGTATAATGACTTAAAAGGCTAACCAAACACTGGCATAAGAATAATTTAAGTGATGGTGCAATTGTATTTTTCCAGTTGAAATATTGCAGGAAATACACTTAATGAGGGCTCTGTCACACAAACAAGCAATAGGTACATCAGAAGAGTGTGAAAGCTGAATGCTCACCATAGAGGTAACTGTGACAGATGCTTCAGATAAACTTTTGGCAAGTCAAGATCAAGTAATACTTCAACTTTGGAACAAAGTTCCACAGAAATGTTGCACGTTCCTTCCCCTTAGTGTGGAGTTTAAAAAATTACAATAATCCAATGTTTCTGTCTGTGGATTGATACAGATCAAGTATGCATACATGTCACCAAGTATTTTTAATTTTATTATTTGAACAAAATGCCAAAATGCATAATTTGGGACAAACTGGCATTAGAAGTATGTAGGGGGAAACTCACCTACTTTAGATGGTTTTGGTTTTGTCTGTTTTTTTTTTTCAATTAAGTTCCTTCTGCTTGTTCAAAGCAACCATACTCCACACCTATTTTTAACTTTACAGCTAAAGCATTTTTACAAAAGCTAAACAGATTCATGCTAGTAAATAAATTACATGCTGCAGCAACTAGAGCAGTGCCCACTTACCACTACAGAGATTTAAGAATACCACATACTGGTTTAACATCCATTTTCACTCATTTTGTCATTAAGACTTACATTATATTTGGGTCAACCAAAAAAACCCAAAGAGATTTATAAAATTTTACAACAATTAAACAGTAATGTTTAATTCTACAAATGAATAAAGCCAACTACTGCAGCTCAATATGACAACAACAGGACTAACAGCAGTGAAATCATGTACAATTTACTATATTACTGACATGTAATTCTTACAAAAAACATGAAATCATTTAGACTGACATCCCATAAAGCATTTGGTTTTTGATTTATGAATTTAAAGTTACACACTTTTAAGTGACAAATTATGTGAAAGTAATATAGCTGAAGATGAAAGAGAAGTAAATCAACTCCCAGAGAATGCTCTGGCCCCAGTAAAGCACTAAAATCTACTGCTCAACTCTTATCAACTGCAGTAGTCCATGATTTTACCTTCACACTTTTCCCCCCTCATCTAGAATTGTTTTTTCATGGATTTTATTAAAATATAGTTTCTAGAACTGTTCTTTTACAGTTTTAAAAACATTTAAATACCATGCTCTAAAAAAGAGCATTTATACAAAGTCTTATATTTACAATATAGACAGTTATGATCAGGTGTTAATAAGATCAACTCTTCCATGTAAGAAGAAATCCAAGCTTATGCGCTAAAGATTAATGAACGTGTCAGTGTCCTGAACTGTCTTGTAAACATAGCTGAAAACAGGTGTGGATGACCAAATTATCACTTAAAGTAGTTGATCAGGAAAGACTACATCACATAGAAAAGTTGCATTACCTCTAAGGAGGACCAAACAAGCACAAAATTTGCAGGTTATTTCCACAAGGCTGCATTGCCAATTCTGTAACTATGCATGAGAGATGCCAACAGCTTCTCAGAATAAGACAATTTGCCTCTGAAGTGCCTTAGGGAAATAGTGTGCTGGGTTTGTGTTCTCACAGCATTCCCATTGTTTAAAAAGGAATTCTTCCATCAGTAAAACAAAGGTTAGTGAAAATTAAAATGACTGGACAAATCCAACAAAAATGGATATCTCCATAAGCCACCCAGCGCTTCATACAGAAATCTCTGTTGAGTTTTCCACATTAGAAAACATCAAAATCACCCACTAATTCTCATCCTCTCTTAAAATAGCTTATCTTTATAAATGGAGAAAAATGGAACAAACATTTTTCTGCATACAAATATTTAATTCCATGCAAGATGGAAAACATGAGTGCACAATAAACTTCATCTCATACCTAAATAATTTATAAATTAATTGGTTAGAATAAAATAGGGTCTATAGCAATTACTGTTACATTTTAAACACATGCAGATGAGTTAACAGCAACATTTTTACATAAAGTTTAGTGCAAGAATGTATCTGCTTAATAAATAGACTGAAGATACCTATGTAATGCTTTGAGGTGTACACACAGTATTTGTGCACATAATAACCTGGTTCTGAAAAGTTGTCCCTGTTTGTCTATAAACTACAAGTGCCCATTTTAAATAAAAAAATCCATAATTATTCATGGGCTACTTCCCTGTGACACATGGTGTCACAAACATTGTGGTGAAAATGTAATACTGAAGTTAATCTAGAGATTATTTTTTTTTATACACAGTTTTTATACAATCAAGAAAAAGAGATACAATTTGTATCAACAAACAAAAGGTCATTTCTGGTTATTTGAGGCATTGCTCTCAGCTGCTTATATCATGCAAGAGAAGAGAATAAGAATTAATTGCAAATTAAAAATATGAAATGTTTTTGAAAACTGGTCAAGAGTTAAATCTGTTTTCCCCCAGCTGTTATAAGTGTCTGAATCATTTTCCCCACTAACAGAGAGAATAACCAACTAATTAAAACTTAAGTTATTTTTAAGTACAGGATCACCTTCAAGTTACTTTGTTTCAGATACATAATGACATAGTCATTATATGCATCACCTGTACCAACACAAGAAAATTTATCCTGTGTGAAATGATACAGTTATCAAATGTCAATAAATTAACTGTAGTTGCACCCATAATCGTGGTTTCTTGTTGGTTCATTTGGTGGATTTTTTTATATGACAGGAACCTATTTTGCACGTAATAAAGAGCCCACAAGATATTCTGAATCAAACCAACCACTACAGTAACACAAGTGGAGGAAATGATAAACTTTGTTTCTCAGACAAACAGATAACTAGAAAGCAGCATGCAAGCCATTATCAAAACACCAGAAACAACCCTGACTGCAGCCTCACGTTCTGTGTGTTTCACAGTAAGAAACATTTAGGCAGTGTCACACCTTCTCATGAAGAAACAAAAGGCCATAAACCAGGCCTTCTCAACTTTCATGAAAAAAACTACAGTAGAAGTCAACAAGTCCTAGCTCGAGACATGTCGAGTTAGTCATGGTTCAAAATGTTGAAATATACAGTGGATTCAAAAAAGGGCGTACAGTCAGTGCAGCTTAAAAAAACCAATAAACGCCTCTTTTGGAGACATTTAGCTACAAAGGTTCCCACCCTGAGCAAGATACCAGTTGCGCAAACAATGCCACACAAAATTAGCTCACCTGTTGAAACAGGAACTCTAAAAGCCTTCACGAGGCAAATGCACACCTTAGCGTGGATGTGAAGAGCAAAAACCAGGACAGCTCTGCCACAAACCCAAACTGGAGCATCTCTTTTTAAGAAGCAGCCTTCCCCCTCCACCCTTTCTGAAGATGATCTTGTACAGCCACCTTGAATGTCAGGCTCACTCAAACACCTTCCTTGCTCCCAGAGGAAGGGCTGCAGTTACTGATGAACTTCCAGTTAACATCCAGTTTTTGCTGCTTCAAGTTGAGTAATCCAGTTTACATAATACTGACAATTTATTTTCAGCTTGTCTAGTTATTTGGGCCAGCAGCTGCTTACTGCACATTTGAGAGATTCTGGAGAGAAGCTACAGTTAAAGTTTCAGTTTACTGAATGGCACTCATGCCTTTACATTCTTTAATGTTTTGGTCCTAATTTAATAAAGTATTTGGCTTCTGTTGGATTGAGCCAACATATTGAACAATGTAATAATAGTTATTCAAACTCTTGAGGGACAGTTCTGAAATTTAAGTATCAACAACCATGTTGACATGGAAAATCTGAAATCAGTTTTTTCTTTTATAAACAATTTTAATTTTTAGCAAATTTACTTTTTCTTCACTACTTAAGATGCCACTAGGCAGTGTCAAATGACAAAGCTGAAACCCTAAAAGTCATCTTGGTGTGTATAGAGCATACTTTTAGAGGCCGATTAGGTATTTATAAGCAAATTTTAAGTGTACACTAATACATGCAATAAAATTGCTAACACTAATTTTGTAGTAACAGCTTTGAGACACTGATTGTGACATTATAGTTCTTAGTGAGCTATCCATGCAGCAAGGTATGCATTTCCTATAAAATACTATTAAAAATCCCTATATTTTAAAATCTTAAAATTTGCAATACAATCAACTTTTATATAGTGCCTCAGCATATATATGATTGCTACTGTGTACAGAACTTTATACTATCTTAGTAGAAAATATTTACAATAGATTGGCCTCTTCCTTCATGTAAGTTTTCCTTTGGGTCCTATGTGCTGTACAGGTTCATTTATCCAAAAGAGGCTGTACTGCTCTAACGCCCTGTTCTTAATTTGGCAACAATCATAGCTGCCAGCTGTTGTGCATCTGTCATGTGGGGATTCTTCTCCATCACAGAAAGGACAACACTTGGAGGGAAAATATTGCAGAGGTTCTTGTACGTTTGATACTGATGTTCTGGGATGATATGAGGTTCCCGTGGCTCACCACATATCCCAATCCAGGGATTTCTCCAGAGCTGTTCCATCTTCTCAGGCATGCTTCTAACCATGACAGGTTCATAACATGGCTGCATGAGGTTGTTACTCAGTGGGTAGGAGTGGTAAGTGTAGGAGTCTGATGCACAGGGCAGTGGATCCCAGCTGGCGTGCTGCTCCCGACACAGAGGTGGCCGTCTCTGCCTCGTGGGGTTACTCTCATAAAGCCGAGAGTCAGAAATGCTGTCCATTCTTGTCATCACCAAGGCACGGCTTGGTTGTGCAGTTGATGGATGAACGTTTTGAGGCACAGGGTATTCTCCTGGACAACTGGACCGTGCTCCAACAACTGGATGCTGGGCATGTAGGCCTAAGTGGGAAACTGACTGTTTGCGAAGGGATTGCTTAGGCTCTTCAGTTCCATAACTCTGACCTCTATTTAAGGCTTCATGGTAACCATGAGGGAAAGGCTGAAGACGATTTTTCGATGGCAGTCTGTGGCTCTTCACATTGTCTTCTGGACTGGCATCTGCTACACCCAGATACAAGTCATTGTAAGAGGAATAAGAATCATTACTTGTATGGCTTAAGCAATTGTCAGGACAGGGGCTTGAGTTTCTAGAATACATCCCCTGGTCCATATCAGCCCCGTAATAATCTGAGTTACGGATACTACTTATGCTTAAGTTGGAGAAATCACTGAGTAAGGAGTAATAGCCATGGTCCCCCAGTGACTCATATTTGGGATACTGGTCAATATAGCTAACTGAGGTGCCATGGCTATTGGTGACTAGTATAGGAGGATATTGCACACTGGACATATGTTCCAGTGAGGATTTCTGATGTACGAACTGTGAGGAACCTGGCACCGGACTGCTTGCAGAACGAGTATTTAATGCACCAGCTGCATGGCTTTTTGGTGGAGGGAGCGTTGGTACACTTAATGCAGAAACCAGAGACGGGACAGAGCTGGCCTCGGACTTCCGGGCTGCTGATAACTTTTCCTCAGGCTCCACAGCTACTGACCTAATGCTTGGATCTGACTGACGTTTTGGGGCAATGCGTTTCACTTCAGAACTGATTTCTCCTTTGGAGCTGGATGGCCCTGTGCCACATTTGGCCAAGGCTCCCTCACTCATAGTTTTCACAGCAGATAATTTGGCACTTATTCGAAGCTCATCCGCTACTGACCTTTGAGGCTGGTTTGCACGTTCTGGGTGGTAATATTTACATTTGTGCCCATAGGTGCACTTTTTACCTGAAAGAAAAGGGTTTTCAGGTTAAATAAATCAAAAAACTCATTAATACCACCAGTTGCTATCTTTTTTCTTTACATCTTTCACCACTTTGCAATAGTAGTATTTCTATATTAAACCTCTAAGGATAATGATGTAATTTATATATACAGGCAGTCACAGACTCTGCTGCCAGCATCCATGTCTATCTGCATCAAAGGCAAGACACACAATTTTTTTTCCTACTGACTTATGATTTCAATCATGACAACATACACACAGTGCTATAAAAACAAATCAGCTTTAAGACAGTTTTATAAATTACAAATCTCCCTCAAATACAAACCAGAATAAAATAGCAAAAAGCTGTATTATGCACAAGGTGTATCTCATAATCCTCAATTTTCTGCTACACTGTTTTTATAAATATATGCATGAGGGGTATAAAAGCGACATTGTGCTTGGATGGCAACACGAAAAGTGGTACATTTTGTTCTGATAATGACAAGATGTTAATTGCTTGCTTCACCTACCTTTAAATGCAACAAATCAATCTGACTTGGGCACTTACCATAAGGACACGGTTGTTTCTTATGTTCAGGAATAACTGGCCTTTTTCTTAAAAAATTTTCAAGGCTTGGACCATGACGTCCTAAAGGATCATCTGGAGGCATAAATCTAAGGGAAAAGAAATTAAACATGACCAGTTTTTCCTGAGAATGCTGAATCAGCAAATTCATTTACTTTTGAAGAAAAAACCCATACTTGTCATTCACAAAAGAATACATTAGCAGCCGCTCCTCTATGAACTTCTTCCATTCTGGTTTTTCATTCTGAAGATCCCGATAGTTATCATTGGACACAATGATGCCATCTGAGTCGAAAGCAAGTTTTACTATGAATCGATCATCATAGCAAACTACTCTTCTTCCCTGAACTCTTCGAGATGGGGTAAAAACAAGAATTTTTTCTTTCTCCAATTTACGTAAGATTTCTTGATCTGTAAAATAATTTTAGTTAAGCAGTTTTTAGAAACTTTTTAAAAGAAAGAAATGCAACCTTTGTCTTATGAAAATTCTTGCCTTTTTTGTCTGACAAAGTATCTTGTAATTATATTCATACACAGACCTCATTATGATTAAAAAACACCTGGATGTGGATTTTATTTCTGAGGTTTCAATGCACTGAGTAAATATTCAGTATTTGAACTTCATAACCACTCTGTAGCCATGTACCTTTACTCAGTCTTCCTGAACATGTCAGAAATTCAGGTGTTACTGTATTACAATAGCCTTGTTAGCCTAGAGTAAAATGCAAGGTAAAAACACATGGTGCCTTTTCAGTGTTCAGGATAACCCTACTAACCGAGTCCCTGGCCTGTTACTACTTATTTCATGCTCACCCAGCAAATAAGACTCAGTTCCTGTATGCTCAACAACGTCTGCGAATGAGAAAAATTCAACTGCTGCTTCTCAACAGTGTTGAAACCATCCAATAATATTACAAACCCCACATTATTGTTAACACATGCAGATATTTAAATGCTTATTTCCTAACCAATGAAACTGTAGTGTTTTCAAACAAACAGTTGAGTGCAACATCATCATCACCATATCCACAGCCCAGTACTAGGACCCATCAGAAACATGAAAGAAAATCTTGGTGTTACCTGTAATTGGTGCATCAGGTCGAGACTGTTCTTTTCTCCATGCAGGTACAAACACAGTGATGTCTTTATGTCCTTTTTCCAAAAACCAATCAACAGCTAGTTGAATTCCCCGGCAGGAAAATCCTTCTTTGTTCCCATGGCTGAAGAACATGCAAGTTTTAGAAACAGCAAGGACAAAAGTTACATTTGGTTTTGGTTTTTGTTGTGGTGGTTTGGTTGTTTTTTTCTTCTAAAGCTGCCATGGTCAAAGGATATAAGGAAAACAAAGTCTGTAAAGTTTTATTAGGCCTCCTTACATAATTGGAAAAAGACAACTGTACTGAGCTATTCAGCTGTCAGATTACAGCAACAATGCTACTTAAAAAGTCTATAAATTATGAAATTTTCTATCCCCAGAGCAAACGCAAGTAAACATGAAGTTTTTCCTTTTTTTTCATTTTATTAGCTGACCTAATGAAAAATATCACTTTCCCTGACAAACTGAGTTCACCTTAAGTAGCACCATAAAATGCTATCACAAAGAGGAATGAACAATGCTGACTGCCATGGGTGATAAGTGCTTTTAAACATCTATATTAATAAAATACTTTCCTCTGATACTAAATGTTCTTCACTTTTATTAGAACTTCTTCTAGGAAAGAAGTAATTGTGTAAAAGTTGTTGAAGTCCCATCCCCATCAAAAATTTGTTTTCTGAAACTCAAAGGAGTCTCTAAAACAGCACACAACTCCCTCATTAAAAAATCATGCTTACTCAGTGATAAACAAATTATTGGCTAGCTGAACTTTGTACTCTACAGACATGTTCAAAAGTGGCATGGGACAGGTATCTCTTGGATTAGTGTTAACCTAAGCAGCCAAGTGTACATAGAATATCCTGAGTCACAAGGGGCAAGCAGCGTAGCCATGCTGGTCAGCAGGTTTAGCTGACAAAAGATTTGAGGTGAGAACCTGGATTTAAAATGAGGGCAGGGGAACTGGAATCTAGATTACATATAAAGGAGTGACAGCATAATTAAAAGCCTTGACTAAAGAGTCCATAAAATAGATGTATTATCAGTGTAATAGTCTACATGACTTAAAATGACTTTGCCACCAGTATTTTTTTTAATATTTTAGTGATTTATTATTTTCAAATATTGTGACAGGAACACCCACCTCATAGCAACATTGCTTCCATCAATGACAATTGGCCTCAAGTTATCACTGTTATCCACCACTTCATCTTCCAGTGACAATTCAGGGCTTGCTATTTCCTTTGGGCAAGGGCCTCTTGACACCAGAGTACCAGTGCTACTGCTGGCAGTGCTTTGTCCCTCTGATTCACTTTTGTTGCCAAGTCTCACAAGCTCTGCTAGAACATCATTGATGAGCGCATCCGCTCCCAACTTATTCAGTACAGCCTGGATCTGATCTCCTGCATACCCAAGCTTTAAAGCAAAATCCATTTTAGCTTGGTATTCCTTGTCCAAATTTGTTTTGCATTCATCTAGCTTCAAGTCTTGTGTGATACTACTCTGTGAAAAACTTGGGCGATCCAGGCATGGGGACCGGCAGAGCGGCCGATGCGGTTTGGTGGAAACCTCCTTTTCTCTCCACTGAGCACTGCCTCTGAAGTATGGTTGCTCAGGCTCACTTTCTGAGCTCGTCCATTCCTCAGATTCAGCACTGCATTCCCCCGCATCTTGCTCCACATTTCTGTCTTCTCTGGAGTGCCTCTTCTCCATTTTCAGCTTCCCTACCATAGACCAGGCCGTCATCACGTTCAGCTTCCAGCCAGAGCGCTCAGTTCTCGTTCATTTCCAAAGCCACCTGGAATTCATGCCCAATTGCATCATGTTGGCCAATTAAAAGTTTACACAAGGCTGGAGCTAATTTGCCTTGCTTACTGTATTCTGGCATAAGCAACACCAACATGTAGTTCCTTAAAAAGAAAGAAAATAATATTTAAAATTAGGTTTTGATAAATTCTGCAAAATATTCAACTACAATGATTTTGTTTACAAGTCAGTAGATGTCCCCAGTCATTCACATTTCTATGTAAACTGATTATAATAAAGTATGTAATTACACTGTCAGT
>NW_005054456.1:1179602-1180204 GCF_000277835.1 Geospiza fortis
CCACACAATAAACATAGAACTGGAATGGATTATCTCAGTAATATCTAAAGATAAAACAGAAAAGGGTGAGCCACCATTTCCACTAGAAATGGTGTCTTCTACTCCAAGAACAGCCTGTCCACACTAGGAACAACTGTGCAGTGTTCCAGTATGCACAAAATTTAACACAAACCATTTCAGCCTCTTTCAGTAAGGATTTACTATCAGGACCAACAAGTTTACCTAGCAAAAATGTCCTCTGGAAAACAAAATCAACATTTAACAAAACAATATAAGCCACAAAAGAAAATTAAAAGCATCACCAATGTGCATATAAGTCAAAGCTTATTAATTTTAAGTTTTCATACCCTTTTAGTTTTAGGTAATAAGATGCAGAAAATCACTCACAGAAACTCACAGAATCATAGAACAGCCTCTTCACCATTTGTGAGAGGCCATCTCTAATTCCTTTGGGACAATTTACAGGTGTTTCCCTGCTGCTTCCCAGAGTGCTGGTGTTTCCTGGTTCCTCTCTGACTCTCAGAAGCACATCCCTTCCCCTGATGAATCTAGTTCAAAGCTCTTCTAGTAAGTCTTAGAAATATTTCTTTCTTGACCATTTC
>NW_005054456.1:1180214-1181891 GCF_000277835.1 Geospiza fortis
TTAAATGGTGGGTTTCTGTTGCCTATGGGAATATTTCAGAGAACAACAGGTCTAGAAGAGTGATAAAATTTAATAAGCAGCACCATAAAAATGTCAAAGGATTTCTGAGACAGGTGCATATTGGCCTAACAACAACCAAACCCCCTAAAATTGTCTCAAAGTGAAACTGAGATTGTTAACCTGTAAAACCTTTATACAGTAATATATAATAACCATAAACAGGCAAAACAGTAACATTCTACCAGACTGCACTGCAATTTACGCAAACAGAAATGTACACACACACACAGACAGCTGCTCAAAAGCCTAATTTCCTTAGGAAAATACTAATGACTCGTACCTTAAAAAAAACCCTAAAAGGTCAAGTTTTGAGTCAATCAACATAATTTTTTAATAAAGAATAACCATACTTTTTCATGATCCAGGAGGATTTCTTCCAATTTAAAGAATTCTGTGGTAGTTTAAGTCCTTTATGCCATATGAAATAAAAACACAATTGCGTTTGAATGGAAATTCCAATCCTGATTAGTTACATTTAAGTTAGACTTAAAAAACTTCTGTTCTTTCATGTTATTCATTCAAATAGTATCCCTCTAAATACTTAGGTATTATTTTTACAGTATTCTCTATTTTCATTCCAAGTGATTTTGCTCTCACATAGCACTAATAGCAGTATATTTACAACCCAAGTACTTGCCAACTTAGATGTATTAATAACTTGACCTGGAATGGATTTTAATTAGGTCTCATACATAACCTTGTACCTTGCCAACATTAAAAAAAAAGGATATAAAAAATTATTATAAAAGAAGGTTAAAATACAAGGTTATCAGCACACTGCACCCACAGCTTACAAAATATTGCAATGAAGAAATGCTGTACAATACACGTGGCAAGACTAATTTTTTTCAAATTATTGAGACTGTACTGCTTTGGCACTGGACAAAGAACAACATGATTCTGTTCATCCAAATTTAAAGAGCTCCATTCTTCTTTCCCAGTGTCATCTCTCTAAGCACAATGCCACAAGAATTTGGCTTTTGTTAAACTTATCATCTTGAAACCTTCGTTTTCTCCCTGACCCTCACAATGCCTTTGATGCCTCCCCAGACTGTCCAAGCCATGTGCAATCACAGAACAGTTTTCCTCGCATCCCCACTGTGTACCATACTCCCTGTGCCTGTGAGATGGCCCAGGCAGCCCCAGGCTCAGGGTGACAGGTGTCACCCTGACAGCACAGTTACCTTCCCCCCCAAAGACAGCCAAATATGAACACACACTTAGAGGAAAGCAAGCTATTACAAATATCTAATTTAAAGCTATTACAGAAATACAGACACTGCAGCTTTAAAATTTTAATTCTCATGATGCTCGCTGCTAAGCAACCAACCAGGTTTCCTTCCTAAACACCTCTTTCAGCACAGTCACGAGCAACTAGTAGAACTGATAATGTGATTCAGAAAAAAGAGTCAGACAAAATCATGTCTATTTTGTTCATAAGGGCCCAAACTGAAAGCATGTCTTCAACTTTGATGGTATTAAAACAGAAAGAAAATATCTGCACGGTAATAAAGTACTGTAATATAAATGAACACTTGCAAATCATTCAACAATCACTATTCAAATGACAATGACTATTTCGAGCTAGTGCTAGAAATACTCTATTCAAAGCCTGTT
>NW_005054456.1:1182134-1190397 GCF_000277835.1 Geospiza fortis
CCACTTCCCCGGTCCGGTGCGGGGCAGCCACGGCCCGGCTCGCACCGCTCCCCAGGGAACAGGGAGCCTCACCCCCCTGGGCCGCACTGAGCCGAGGAAAAGGCAGAGTTGAGTCCCTCCAGGAAACTAATGTCACCTTTCTAGGCAAGAATGACTCTATCACAGTGTCCACAATAAAGAGTTTTGTTTTAGAGACCCGAGGGCCGCTGCGAGCAGCGCCACGGCCCAGGGCGGGGGTGCCCGCACTGCGCGGCTGTCCCCGGCCGTGCGGCGGGCAGCGAGCGCTCGATCTGTGTGTTAGACACTCAAAAGGGAAACACCTATGTAAACTGATAATAATAAAGCATATAAATTGCTCTGAATACTGAGCAGGTTCAGTCATCAAGAGCTCAAATACCATGAATTCACTGCATTTCACTACCATACATTGCATGTCACTTTAGAAAGAACCAAGTTGTCCTACCCTACTTGGTTACTTTCCTTTTCCTGTCCAAAGAAAAAAAAGTTGGTTTTCCGGCTCCCTTAAACCAAGCTATAAGTAAGCAGAGTCCTGTGTTAACAAATACCTTAGAATGGAAACTGAGCCAAGATACTGTTACTGCCTATGAAATGAGAATCTTCCTTCCAACCTTTAAAATATGAATTAGAAAAACGCTGGGTGATTTATCAGTTTTTATTTGCCAAAGGAATACTTTAATTTTAAGATGCTTAAAATGAATACATGTTCAAATAGTTCTTGTACTTTTTAATCTAATAAATGAGACATGGTCTAAAGAAAGATCTGAGCACAGATCCACAGCTCACTTGAACATTTAGAGACATGTATAGTAGCATTCACAGAATATGTGCTAAGCCAAGCAGCATTTTTAACAGAAAGTGTTAAAATGGCAGATCAGGCTTTTCAGTCCCTTGATAATTAGAGCCATATAAATGACAGCATTTTGATTCAGTTTAATGGATTTTTTTTCTTATCTTGCTATGCAATGTCAGTCTCAACACATTCCTGGGAAGTCTCAACACTGTCATTTTGATGAACAGAGAAACCTTAAATTTACACAAATCAAAGGCCTAATACTGTATAGTCTTTTATAAAGTGAAACTCAGTACAGTGTGAAGAAAAATATTTTTCTTTTTCTACTTATTATGGCTCCTCTGAAATAAAACGCTAATATACATTAAATGTAAAGTACTAGCTATTTACACTAGCAGTGAACACCTTGCCCTTAAAATTAATATTGAAACAGCAATTGAAAAATAGCCTGCCAGCTATGATTAGTAATAAATTTTATTTAGAAGCTTCTTATTTTCTGAGTCAATTGAGATAAAGTATTTTAAAAGAAAAACAAATTTGCCATTTCTGTTTCTCCATCTGTCTCTCCCCCTCCCTTAACCATCTTTGGAGAAGAACAATAAGGAATGTGACTTAGCACTCTTCTATTACAGAGGCAAAGGACAAAGGAAGATTTTCAGTGTTGACTCACTAGTTAAGATAAATGCAATTGTTACCACCACCCAACCCTGAAGAGGATGTTCTCCCTTGACAAATGCTGATGGAACAGTTGTAATAGTAGGAAAAGTTCAGCTGTTCAGAGAGGGCTGAATTTCAGGAATTCATGCACCAGAATATATAGAACGGGAAATTACTTCAGAAATACCACTAGGCTTTAGCTTTCTGATCTACAGTCTATATTGTAGGTCTTGTCTACACTGAACAGTGATGGAAAAAACCCACCCTAGGCACACACAAATAAACACAAATAGATACATAAACCTATATATACATATATATGTAAATTCTAATTCTGTCAGTGTATCACTCGATAAATTTCATGGATCAGTTCAGAAAAGTGAACTGGAGCTCTTGCTTCTCAAATGCTGCAAACACTTAAAAGTTTGGTAGTTGTCCTTCCTCACCAAGTTCTAGCCCACTGTTCCTGAAATCCTTTAACCACAGCTGGCTCAGTTTAAGAAAGTTATGAATGCTGTTTGAGAGCTATGGAAATGCAGGGTACCGCCAATGAAAGTAAATAAATAAAGGAAGCCCCTGAGTTAGCAGACCAAACATTTTCAAACATCATGAGAATATAATTGAGTGGGTATGAAAAACTAGATCCATGAAATCATGCCAAGGACTCTTCACCAAAACACATTATTAACTAGAACCTACTTGTTCCTGACTCTCCCTAGAGTATGAAGAAGCTGATGGGCTCATCATGACAGTTGGAAAAGGGATTGGGTGGGAATTTTTTGAGGGAGGAATTTGTTTGTTTCTTAAACACAGACCAAGTTTACAGTACACCTCCAAAAAATAGCTGCAGTTGTGCAAAGGGGAACAACATCCTGCAACACAAAGGCAAGAAAGAACCATCATGACCGACATAAACATATAAGCATTGTCATGCAAAAAAGTAATTGTGCAAGTACCACCCTAAGGACCTAAGTTTCACATTTTCCTTTTCAACACTGCTGAATCAAGTTATTGGTGTCTGGCTAGATTACTGAACAGGAATCAGGGAGTGACAGTATCCTTCAGCAATGACAAGACAGCTGAATTAGATTCAAGAACCAGTCCTTACTTCCCTCACTGTGAAAAGTAATAAGCACAACTCTGCCTTTTAATGGTCTTTTTATTTCAGGAAAATTAGATTAAATACTACATTTCTAGTGATCATGACTTTAAAAAAATCCAACCCAAAACCTTAAGAACACCCCATATTTGCAACTGAGTTGCCAGACGTTTCAAATTTAGGTTTGGCTTTTTTTTTGGCTGACCTTGATGAAAACTTCCTCATTCAGATTAGCAGAAATTGTACTGAGTTACTATGTTATTACGCTCAACATCCCAATAACAAGCAAGAAACTGAACAAAAAAGCAGAGCACTTGGCTGCATCAGAAAAAAACCCCTAAGAAGGTGCTCAGAACTTCATTTTATTTTTTAGCTCTGCTCAAATTGTATATTTGTACATCACAAACACTAGGTGTTTGTCCTGCAAGATTGACAAGAGTATGACTAAACATTTGTGGCACCTTTTATAAAGGGTTCAGAAATTAACCTGGAGAACTTTTGGAAAATGCCAGGAACAGAAAAATATAAACCTACCAACAGACACCAGGGAAATGAGAACAAGCATTTTGATTAGCTCTAAGTTGGAGAAATCATGGCTATTTCTGAAAACCCAAAATAAAATATATGAAATACTAAGGTCACAGTAGATTTGGAACATTAAATAAAGCAATGTTTTCTTTGCTGTGCAAATATGTGATTAATCCTTTGGCCCAAATCTACAGTTTTTACTAAATCTAAACTTGCCAAGAAGTCATTTTGTTTTCATGACTACACGATTTAACTCAAACCACAAGACAGAAACAACACCATAGAACAGAGAACTTGGTAGGAAAGTATCCATTTTTACTGCACTCTTATCATATTGTGAAGTTTTGTTAAACTGAAAAATTGTTCTCAAAAACTACAGCAATACCTCAATGTTTGAGGCACTTCAAATTTACCTCAGCAAAGACTTTCAGTGATCACTGATATATGTATTGGAATACACACAAATGCAAGCTGTGTCTAGCATATCACATAGAGAACCTGAAATTGCTTGTGAAAGAGTCAACAGGAGAAGTTCAGGTTGGATAATAGGAAGAAGTTCTTCCCCCTGAGGGTGGGCACTGGAACAGGCTCCCAGTGCAGTGGGCATGGTGCCAAGCAATGGCTCAAGGAGCCTTGGGACAATGCTCTCAGGCACGTGGTGGGACTCCTGGGTGAAGGGCCAGGAGCTGGACTTTGATGATCCTTGTAGCTCCCTTCCAACTCAGTACATTCTATAATTCTGTGAACTACAAATCAAGTGTGAATGAAGAGAAATGCAAAAGTAGTATAAAATTTAAGCACCTTGCCTCAAACTTCATTGATTTTGTCATACTCATAAGTACAAATTCAAAGGGACAGGATGGACATAGCTGGAATTCTAAACAGAGGAAGCAGCATTTTAGTTCTTTCTTAAATTACATGATTCCTGTTTGAAGTTAAGCCAACCTAGAAAGAACAGGTAGTGCTGAGCACAAGACAAGTATAAAGTACAGGCGTTCTGAGGGAAGAAAATTGAGTATTTCCATTGCATTAGGTATTTAATCGTTATTTCCTAAGACAGAAAAAAAAGTAAATAATTATACAGTAAACACACATTTAAAAACAGGTGTTCTAACAATTATATACAGTACCTTTTCCCACCAATTTTCCCTTTCTAATAATCTTAAGGAGCTACAGCTAGCATTATTGTCACTCAAAAGATCTGCTGTCCCTACTAAGGCAATATTTACACTTCAGTTGACAACATTACATAAAATGAGAGCAGACATGTAACTCCTAAAGCTTATTTGTGGGCAGTTCCTTTAAAGTGAGATGATTTATTTGGATCTATGACCAAAGGAATACACTAGTTCTCCTAATCCACATTCTGATAGGAGGCCATTTGGTGCTACCTACTCTGCAGATATAAATGACTCATTATTGCTCTGTGAAGGGAAAAAAAAGTTGTGATTGCAGCTAAGTCAAAGACACGTCAAGGATGTGATGCATCTTAACTTACACCAATTCAATTTGTAATTGAATATTTAGAATACTACTCTGACAGACTAAACCAAATGTTCCTTTAACCAAAATTCTCATCCTAAAGCAGTCTCGAGAAACCTGAAAAACAAGGGGTGTTGTTTCTAAAGACCTCAATATACTGGATGGACCCTCACATGCTATGCCATCCAACAAGAGTTAGACTCACCTGTTAGGACAGAAGCTTTCTGATAAACTGAAAAAATCACTTCAGAAACTACCAAAAAAAATAGTCTGAAGCAGAGAAAGACACCTCATACAGTAAGTATCAAACAGTACCTTTATGGAAAGCAGCAAGAGGAGCTTGAAGGCATCTTGTGACTATATTTTCACTCCAGATACCTTGCTTTTGCAAAAACAAAGTCACTACATGGCTAATTAAGTCTGCAATAAGGATGGTGTTGGACTAAGTGATGTCCTGAAGGAAGTCCAACACAAACTAATTCTTTTTTGCTAAGATTCCTTTATTCATATGATGGCAACACTGTTCATTTCCAAGGTGAAGAAGCTGGAAAGCCATCATCAAGAAGACAAGACAGAAAGCCCACCACTCTGCTTTTGAAAATGAAAATGGCAATCCCTATGCTCCAGCAACTTCATCACTCCATTTCTAAAGGGAGATCTACTCATGGACAAGACCTGAGGGAGGAAGGTTTTCTGGTGTGATGGATTATTTTGTTTTAGGGGGTGGAGTTTTTGTTCGTATTTTAAATCAATGTATTTAAACCTAGGAATCAGAAAAGGTAGAGACTGGGCAAAGAGCTGGAAACTAGTATTTGATCTTACAAAAAAAAGAAAAAGCATTGCCTCAGGGGGGCAATAGCATGTGGTTTTAGGTTGAAATTGTCAGACTTAGTTTTGACTTTATGTGATTTGCTGAGGTGTCTGTGGAGTCAATAAAGGAGTGCATACTTCTTATGGATATCCTCACTAAACATAAGAGTCTAAACCTGTGGCTTTTACCTAATGTTGATACTCTGCCCCGTTACAGCATTCAATTAAAACTAGAAGTTGTGTCAGCTAATGAGAACAGATATTAATCTTGATGAGGGTCTCTCTTCAGATGGAACAAATGCAGAAAGGGGCCTAAATTCTGACTGTGTAACAAACAGGCACCTTGGCCCATGATGGGATTTGTAAAACACTTTAGTTCTACTGTACAACGATTTCCTAATGAAATTCTAGAAGAGGCCTACAACAAACGATGTAAAGCCTAGGTTTTATTTTGACATGGTGAATCAATCTGCTTTCTAGCAAGCCATGTCAAAAATAACCCATAAAAGAAAATTACAATAGGTACCTTTACAAGTCAAAGATACTTAGCTGAAGTGCTTATTTAAATATAGAACTTATATATTTGAATCAAAATTGACAGCTAATGAAGATTTTTTTCTTATTATGGCCATGAAAAAATTGGTCACCTCAGAAGAACGAAACTACATCTCAGGAGATGTTATACTGCTCTGCACTTGCAAATGTGTTTCCTAACTGAAATATATCTAATGCAATTCTACATATTATGGCACCAGACAGCCTGGATCTGTAAAGGTGGTCATGGTATTCTTATTTCCAGATGAAATATCTGTGATACCATGAACATATCATATAAAATACAGCTTATCAACAAAAAGGGACAGTTCACAGGAAACTAAAAACACCCCACATTAACAGATGGCAAAGCATTTTAAAAATACCACTATTATGGCTCAAACAAGCTTTTCATTTACAATGTATAAAAAATAGCCTTTTACAATAAAATTACACACACAAAAAAATTGATATATTTAAAAGTATATCGCTGTCCAGCCATGAAAACATGGCTCTTCAAAGCCCTTTATGCCTAGCAGATTCCATGATGCAAACAAGGACAGCATTCTCAGGTATGTGTAGCATTACAGCCATTTGGTTTTTAATTTTTTTTCACATTATAAGATGGACAAATCAATATATCAAACTAATTTCAAATGTGGCAACACCTGGGAACTTTTTCCAAATTTATAAATTGCTTTTTTTCATCTTTCTGAGCCCTACTTTCATACCTGAACTTAGATGCTGCCTTCCTTATTCCCAAAAAGCCCCAGTGCTTCTGCTCTTGATTCAACCAGTAAAAAAGTGCAAGTGATAGAAGCAATTTGTTTTACTTCTACTATTCACAGATTTATAGTAGAATTATAAGTGTTCAATAAAATAACATTTCAGTTGCAAACCGTACAGTGGCTCAGAAAGTCAAAACCAGTAGAGGTCTACAATGGAATAATTTGCATTGGAAAAGGCTTCCAGAAAGATCAAAGAACAGAAAGCCAGAACTTACCTAATTTACAGCTGCTGACAGTAAGAATTTACTTTCTTACTAGTTTATCAGCATAAAATGTAATTGGTATCCCTTCATCCATCTTAACCCTTTTTATTGTCATTCTTTCCAAATAGTGAGTTTGGGTTAGGTTTAGATTTATCAGTTAGGTTTTCTTTTTTAAAATGCTTCTTATTTCGATCATTCAAATGAATTTGACTTATGAAGCTTTATGGATTGCTTCTATTAAAACTTGCTAAACATTAGATTATTTTAGAAGGCAAACAGATCCAGAAAATGTCAACAGTGACAGGACTGATATACAGAAAACATGTGACATTGGAGAAGAAATGACATATTCCAAAGGCAGCTAAATTACTCTATATTTGAACATGACCTTGAAATTTCCACTAACCCATTTTTCCATTAAGAAGCAAAAATAATTTTATCAGTAGCACTAGCCAAATTTGTGAAATATACCTTCCAGTCCTACATACCATAGTTCAGCTACAACATTTGGCAAGCAAGATTTATCTTATCAACAAAGGATCCTTCCTATACAAAAAAGACTACTCAACAGGCTCTTCTATTTCAATAAACAACCATACCAAGCATAAGAAATCAGATGGACCTGGAATGCTGCATATTCCCAAGCACTCAGAACTAATGATCTGCATAATGGAAGTTCATAAATGACCAGCATTTTAATATGCCTCCTATTCTTACTTCCCATTTATGGCGACACATGCTAATCACTGCAACACACTGCGAGACTAAAACAAAAAAAGTAAAACAATATCAGACATATCTCAATAAACCCAAATAATTTAGATTCATATCTATCAGAAGACACAATATAGCTTTTGCTTCAATTTTGCTGTTTTGCTAGCCTGTGAAGGAAATGTCTCCTGTGAAATATAATTTCCAAATGATTTTATGACAATTACAAAAGCAGAAAAAATAACATTTTTAAATGAACCGATTAAAAAGTATCTCAAACCTCAAGCATGCTGCATGAGTGAGCAGCTCCTTATTCACAGGTGCATTATAGAGCAAAATGGAAGGATGCAAGTTGCAATCATCAGGTATCCTCTACAAAAGTAATTTCCTTATTTCACCACCTTTCTTCGGTAATGCAAGTTTCCTGCATTGTTCTTTTGTTCAGACACCGAACACCTTCTCAAACAGCGTGCTAACGCAGCCTTTGCAATCTCTCCTTGGAGCTCTCAAAGACTAAATGACGGGGAATTTCCCGGCTCCGTACTCCAGTGCCCAGGCCGCTCCACCTGCCCTGCCACAACAGCCGGGGGCTCTGAGCGCGCTGCCGCAGCCGGGGCGAGGATGCTGCCGTGGGGCCCCG
>NW_005054456.1:1191462-1205175 GCF_000277835.1 Geospiza fortis
GATGGCACTGGGACGGGAACGGGAATCGGGAATCGGGAATCGGGAATGGGGACGGGGAACGGGGACGGAGGTGGGAATGGGAACGGGAATGGGGACGGGGAACGGGACGGGAACGGGAATGGGGAACGGGAATGGGAATGGGGAACGGGGACGGGAACGGGGAACGGGGACGGGAACGGGGAACGGGAACGGGAATGGGAATGGGGAACGGGAACTGGAATGGGGAACGGGGAACGGGGACTGGAACGGGCACCGGCAGCACCGGCTGACCGCTGGGGAGTAGCGAATCGCGGGGCCGAGGCGCGGGGTGGATGTATGGTCGGGCTCCGGAAGGGAACGGGAAAAGGGAGATGTGTCCCCTGGCGCTGTCCCCTCCGGCCGTCCCATCCCCTGCTGAAAGAGCAGGAGGAGGCTCGGGGAGGACAGAGGGGTGCCAGGCGGTTTTATTGCAATATCGTGTTCTCCCAGTTTTGCAGGTCACGGGGTTGGAGGATGAAATAAAGGACATGGCCAAATGCAGGTATATTTAGGCATACCTTTGGGATGGGCCAAGATTAACATATGTGAGCACTTAAACCTTTACCTAGGCAGGATGCTCCGGCACAGGATTAATTTGCAATTACTTTAGGCTTTGTGTAAAACATTGATATTTAAGGACTAGATGTTTTGAAGATCTCAGGGCTAGCATGTAGTTGCTTCTATCAGTTTCAGTGTTGCTGTACCTTCAGAAAAGCTTCCAAAAGCTTTCTGAAACTGATACCAGCTTTCCCTTAACATATGAAATTGGGGTGACCCACTCATAGGAAAAAATCTGTAAAATATGAAGAGTATCTTTTGAAAGGTCAAGACCCCAATGGGATACAGAAAGAATCTATTTCCAGTTAAGAAACTCAGTAATTTAAAGTAAATTTCATGACTTGGAATGCCCCACTTTGACTCATCCGTTTCCTGATATTTAGGTTTCACAATATTGCTGCACATTCTGCTTATGGTGGTGATTTGTACCTAATCCAGCAGTATATTAACCCAAATTCTGTTGTGTGTTTTACTGGGGGCTCTTCTCCACTAGTCTTTAAGCTCTAATATGTCTTTACATGCTATTTATTTAACAAAACATGTTGCACTTTTTAAAAAATGCAGTTACAATATTAGTATTTTATAGTTCAGTTATAAGGGTCCTGCATTACATCACTACATCCAGACTTTTAGAATTAATTGCTGTAGCTGGGATAATTATCTAGGGAGGAAAACAAATTCTTTCAGTTGGAATTGTTCTGAACTAGATTTGTTGTCATAATGCTAAAGTGTGTGGACTGATGTTAGACTGTTAAATGGAAGCAGTTGGGGATTTTTGCATAAAAATTCAGTCTGTGCTTAATGAAGTAGGGGAGTATTTTAGCCTTGGTTTCACTCTGCATAATACTGCAACTTGTTTTGAAATCTATTTGCCTGTTGGCTCTTGGTTTAAAAAGGATCAAACAACAACAAGAAGGTTGAATTTTTCAGGATCAGCGGAAATATTTTTTCAGTATAGTTAGTATATTTCAGTATATAGTTAGTATATTTCATTAGTCCTAAGTACCTCAGCTTTCTTTGAAAAAATCTAGTCCACATGCCGGAAAAAACGGATCATTATTTGCATCCCAAAATTTATCAAAGTTTATAAATAGCAGCAGAATAAATAATACATACCAGTGTGGTGATTTCAGATCATATAAAGAACTGTCAGACCCACTTTGTCTGGGAGTAAATTGAAACACAGACATTAAAACACTTGACCAAAGCCATGAAGCACAAGTTGAATGCTACCAATTTGTATCTGCTGGGACTGCAAATGTCAAACTTTTTGACTATTTTGAAGTGCTTTGAAATGTGAAGATGTAATATTTTCTCTCCTTTTTTAAAACACGGAGAGGAAAAATAACTGCTAAGGCTTGTGGGTGGGTTTACTTCCTAAGAACTTCCAACTGATTTACAACAGTTTGTGAAGTGGTTTTCTTAGTGTCATTCAAAGCAGAGTAAAGGAACAAGTTGAACTTGCATTTTCATTTTCAGCCCTCAACCTTTTAGATTAGCCTGTAAAAACAGGAATCAAAAAATAGGATAAGCAGTGCAAAAATAGGCTGGGATTCTCATCACTCCTGTTTGAGGGCATTTTCCTTCTCTCCCTCTTGTCCTCACCCTGCCTGCTCTCACTCCCTCACTGTCTTAGCAACAAGATTCACTGGCTGACTGTAGCTAACTTGTCTTCTACCCCCTCAAACCAATTAGTTCATCTATTTAAATCATGCATCGAAGAAGCCTCTCCCCTTTGAGCACACAGCTCACTTAGGGCTCAATCCTACAACCTTCAATTTTAGAGAGAGTTTGCAATTGACTCAGATTACATGAGGATAAGACCTTTTATGTTCTAATTTCTTTACAAAAGCTGTAGCATGATGAAGAGGATGCTGATGCTATCACTGTTTTCCTTCATCTACCTTTTCCTTTATTTGAAGAACACAACAATATGGGGGAAAGTCCTTAAATAATGGAGAAAGTAAATAAAACATCTATTCATGTCACCCTGATTTTTTAAGATTTTCTAAGCTTTCTGATGTTTACACTCTTGTAATGAACTCTCTCACACACTTTCTGTAAATAACTTATTGTTCTGCATTCTTTTATGGAGGAGGTGAAATTTTATGGACTGTTGGTTTGTCCAGAGTCATTGGAGAGGTGGCACTTTCACCCTCCAATACACTGTCACTTTTGGAAATCTGTAAATGTTGGAGTCAGAAAATAAACTTCCCCCTTTGTACCTTGAGAACAGCTGTGTGTGCGTGTCGTGTTATTTTGTGTCCTATAGTGACATGCACATAATCTCTTCTATTCACAAATTCTGCTTATTTATTATCAGTTCCAGAAACTTGCAAAGATTGGATTTGGTGAGCAATTAGAACATTCAATAGAAAACTCAGGAGGAAACAGCATTGTAGTAGTAATGCCTACAGCATCCCTTTATGTCAAAGCTTTTAATCAAAATCATGAACCCATCAACAGTCTTGTAGTGCATATTTTAACGAAATACTAAACAGTGCACAGATCTCAGAAGGAAGCCTCCTGCTCTTTTTGCACTCCTAACAACCTCGGGCATAATGAGGTGTGACAAATTGATTTAAAATGTAGTTGCAGGAAGAAGGGCAGGCGAGCTTTGCTCTGCCTTGTGGGTGTTGTAGTCGTTTTGCAGCCTCTCTGCCTGGGCAGCAATAGGAGCCCGGACTCGAAGTCCCACAGCTCCCACTAGAGTCTGCCGCACAGGCTCAGAGCCCATATGCGAGCAGGGGGTGACTACATTGTGTCTATTGTATGGTTTTTTTGTTTTGGTTTGGTTTCGGTTTTTATTTTCCCCCCGGGCATTTTGCACGTTTCACGGGAGGTGTAAACCGGGAGTAAAAAGCATGGCAGATGAGCAAGAAATAATGTGCAAACTCGAGAGCATCAAGGAGATCAGGTATGTTTGCTTTGTGCCCCATCGGATACGTGAAACAGCTTTTTCCTCGGGGGAGCGGAGGAGTTGCATCGATCCGAAAGTAGCTATTGTGCTGCTGAGGGAAAGAAAACTACCGCTGGCTTTACGACGAGAGCTCAAAATGCATTTTTCTAAGCAGGGAGGGAGCATCTGCTGCTGGGAATCGCGGCTGGAATGCGTAGTGCAGGGCGGTAATGGTCGTGCATTTGCAGAGCGCAGCCCCGAGTGATGGCACGGGGAGAAGGCGGAGTGCGCGGGGGGAAGGACCGAGCGGCAGCGGGGGGAGTGGTGTCGGGCTGTGCCGGGGCTTTACTGCTTGTTTGTTTGTTTTTAAGTCCTTTGAATTAGTATTTCATATTCATGAGGCTCTGAATGTGTTATTTTGCGCCACTGACTCCCGGGCAGGAGCCTTGTCGGGCTGAGAAGGAAGCGGGGATGGCAAGGAAAGCAGAGTCTGACACCCAGATCCGAGGGTGGACGTGCCCTCGGGCGGGACAGGGCTGGGCAGCGCTGCTGGCACCGGGGTGCAGGACAGCCATCTGTCCATCCATTCATCCGTCTGTCCATCCGTCCCCCGCGGAGGGCGGCGGTAGGGCAGGGCCCTCCGGGGAGCGGTGCATCCGTGCGGGATGAGAGGGGAGCGGCTGAGCCTCAGCGGCTTCTGTGCTATCCTCGCTCTGTCCCTGCCCTCTCCTTCGGGCAAAGGCGGGGAGCGACCGAGGGAGCCCCGCGGAGATGTCCCTGCCTGCTCGGGGATGGGGACACACCGGGCACACCGGGGATGGGGACACACCGGGGATGGGGGCACACCGGGGATGCGGACACACCGGGCCTGGGCTTTTTCATCCGTGCCCTCCTGCCACAAGGCCCGAGGGCTGCGGTTCGTGCCGTGCAGAACACCGGGAATTTGTTATAGCGTCCTTTACAGGGTGAGCTGCAGGATGCTGTGGAAGAGGGGGCTCATTGAAAGCCAGGCAGGGTACAGCACCTTCCTGCATCGGGAACCTTTTCCTTAACTTTAGGCAGGGCGTTTCCACTCCTTGGTTTAGGCACCAATTTTCAGCATTAGGCCTGAGCTGTCTGTTCAGTTGGAGCCAAAACACCTTCGAGAGAACAGTGGTTTTGAATGCAGCTGGGAGGTGGAAGGCATGCTGACTGTGAAACCCCAGAGCCATGAGAAGTGTTGGGGACATGACAGCCAGAGAGGGGCTGGCAGAGAGAGGAGAGAGGGCTGGCAGAGAGGAATCCCAGCTCCCAGGTGATCACAGGCACTTGTGGCTGGTTACAGCATCTCTAAGGAGCACACTTCATCCGTGGAACAAATTAATTGGCAGCAGAGTATGGGCCTCAGCCTTCTTCACACAATACCACAGAGGTGAACAAAGATCAAGCAAAAATATTTGTCTGCCTAATATCCCCAAACTATTTGTAGAAAGAGATGTGACAGTGTAAGAACAATGATTTTGTACTCAACTGGTACACAGGCTATGTTTTAGAAAACAGATCTAAGTATGGCCTACTACAGTGTGTGGTCCAGTTACTGTAACACTTAAAGCAATTTTTCAGTGAGAGTGGTATCCTGTATTTGGAAATTTACAGTGCATTCAGTTTTCTGATCACATATTCAAAGGTGATATATTAACTGCACTTGACGGATTTTTGCTATTATTTTGTGGTATAAGGCAGAGCAAAGGTGATGTTTAGCTTTAGTGTTCAATGAAGTACCAAACAAGTTACTTGAGTGCATTTTAAATAAAAAAAAATCTGTGTCAAAAAGCCAGTCCTACTTGCAACATTGATGTCCATTTTGAGTCACCTTTAACAAAATGTGATCAAATAAACCTACTTACTCATTTGAAGCTTGCATTCTGTGAAGAATTTCCTTCAAGATAAACATGAGATTTCCTTATGTTTACAGATTCACCTTTGATAGATTTAGCAGACTTTATTTTAATCTGCATTTCATGAACTCTGTGGACAGAGGGGAAAGAAGTCTTCATGAACAAAATCAAAGAACTTGCCCACTTGTGTAGTTGATCTCTGTCATGTATTATGATACAGCTTAGCTGGGTTTTGAAGGGATGTGGGAATCCAATTTTGAATCTGGAATCTGATCTCTATATCCATATCTATATCTATAGATAAATACATATCATTTGTAGCCAAGGGAATACTTCTTTCAGTAAACCCATTGGATGCCCACAATCCAAGCATATATGCACATGTTTATTTATATGCATGCTTATTTAAATTTTTCCCCAGAAATAACCCACTCATAAAATTAGGTAAATATCTAAAGACAGTGTTCTGACTGGGAGGAGATAAAAGAGAAAAAGAGTAAATTTACTGATGAGAGATGCAGACGCATGTCATAAATACAAGAGAGGAAACTGAAATTTTGTAACTGTTTTGTTTTAAATCTCCGTTGTTCATATTTTCCCTGCCAGACCACCGCTTCTGAATACATATTGTGTGTTGAAGTTTTTTATGGTGCTGTTTTTATCTCTTGCAGCTTTGTAAAATCCTGAAGTGAGAGAGGGAGGAACCCAGGTCATGTTACTAGCTATGACACTTGGAATATGTAGCCATAATTAATTGTCCAAGTGACTGACCCTGCTTTCTGCCATATTCTGTCAAAACCTGACAACATTCTATTAATTTCATATTTCTGTACAAGGATTCTCTTACCACCAAAAAGCTCAGCAAAAGAGCTGGCATTAGAATTCAGTATTCTCCTTGTATTCACCTTCTCTCAGATTCATTTACTCATTCTTGTCTATTGCTGCTATTGCCTTCTTTCATCTATCTAATCCCATATAAACTGACACCTCACAAAAATATGTGTCAGTGACTTACTGTTGTCTCTCTATCTTTTTAATTGTCACTGGGATTCAGGAATAAGACTTTGCAGATGGAAAAAATAAAGGCAAGACTGAAAGCAGAATTTGAAGCCCTGGAGTCTGAGGAGAGGCACTTGAAAGAATATAAACAAGAAATGGACCTGCTGCTGCAGGAGAAGATGGCTCACGTGGAGGAGCTGAGACTGATCCACGCTGACATTAACGTGGTGAGTGCCAGCCCAGCTCAGACACTCTGACTCAGACACAGCTGCACATGAATCATCCCCCAGCTTGTGGAATTGTGCACGAGTGAAGCATCACTGGTTCAATAATGTGCACTTTACAACGCCATCCTAGGATCCTACAGAGAGTGCAAAGCAAATCCACCTCAGGATAATTGTTTTTGCCCTTTGTAGGGCAGGATATTTTATAATGCTGGCATAATAAGCTGTTGCACTGAGAGGATAGATAAGATAACCAAGGCTGTTGTGGCTATGACTTTACCAGTAGCCACAGTGATACCACTCCAGCTGTCCCATAGAAAACAGTTCTTCCTGTTAGTCTATTCTCATTTAGCACCCAGAAACAGAAACTTTGGCAGCCAGGTGAGACTAGGAGATTTTGAGAAAATACGTAGTGTTTGTTAAGCTCATAGTTAAGAGCTGACCTTCATCCCAGAGTGGAATCACCAAACATCAAGAAGCACCAGCCTGAAGGGAATTAATATAAATAAGAGAAAAAGCAACTTATAAACAGGAAAACTAGCCAATTAGAGGGGCTGAATAGGGAATATATTTTTAAATACATTTTTTTGTCATGTTAGGGCACTTAATGGAGTTTTTAGCTCTGAAGGTATCTGTGTTGCACTAGAAGAAAAAAGCTCCAACAAGTGAAAAAGTACAAGTTATGTACTGGATGTGCAGACTTCATTTATTTATGGCTTTAAATGTCTGCTCCTCTGTCCACTGCATAACCTCAGCCTGTTTCATCCTCCTCTCTTTGTGCAGTCAGATTGTCTTTTTCTCTGCTGCTTTTCCCACTTGCTGCAGTAAGGAAAGCAGAAACCTTTCCTTAGCTTGTTTGTTAACTTCTGCCAGTCAGTGTTCAGGTATCTTAGAAACACAGAAAATTAGTTTGTGCTACTTTAAGCTCTTTTTTAGTGTCTCTTGAGAGTCTTCCATAGCTCCTCACTTGCAACTTTATTTGTAGCCTTTCTCTGCTTTTTCTGTTTTTCAGAAGGTCCTATAGGTTGAGTGCACTTTTTAAAAATGAAAATGCATCTCACATGTGACTTTCTGTTACTTCTCCTTTGCCCATTTTTCATCCTCCCAATACCTTAAGTCTTTGCTTTACTATGGCATTGTCTCAAATGTCTTCCAACTCGAGTGAGAAAAATCTCCTCTTTCTGGTACAATCTGTTGCTCAGTCAGAGAGGAACAGTTCTTTAAAAGCATGCCCAACCTGCTGTTTCAGATGGAGAACACTATCAAGCAGTCTGAGAACGATCTGAACAAGCTCTTGGAATCGACTCGCCGGCTCCACGAGGAGTACAAGCCCCTCAAGGAGCACGTGGATGCCTTGAGGATGACCCTGGGTCTGCAGAGGCTGCCAGACCTGTGTGAGGAGGAAGAGAAACTGTCCCTTGAGTAAGTCTC
This sequence comes from Geospiza fortis, assembly GCF_000277835.1. Taxonomy (NCBI): domain Eukaryota; kingdom Metazoa; phylum Chordata; class Aves; order Passeriformes; family Thraupidae; genus Geospiza; species Geospiza fortis. Next base: position 1,199,469 of record NW_005054456.1, read on the forward strand.
CAAAGCAAACATTATCTGGCTTTATGCTTTCTTTCAATTCTGCTGGTCATTTTCTCATCTTAATTTTGTTGGTAGGTGGAAAAAAACGACTCAAGAGGTAAGCATGAAAAACAAAAGCTAACAAAAAAGTGATGAAAGGAGGATGTGTGTTTGACAACATTCAGTCTGAATTTGTTCCAAGTTAAATTTAGGTTATTCCAAGCTGCAAACTTTACTTACCACATGCAAACATTCAAGGGTGGTTGTTGGCTTTCTAGGTTTTATACTATATGTTGCTTTTTCTATCTTTTTATTTTTCCTTGAAAATTGCTTCTTTAGCAAGGAATAGTAGGAGGCAATACTTGAGGGGGATACAAACCAGGTATTCTTCAGTTGGGTTGTGCTGCTCCTAGTCAGAGTTTTACTTTTTGCTGCCTGCACATAGCAGTGGCTTTTAGCCAAATACCTGTGACTGTCAACAAGTTTCCCTGAGATGTGGAACAGATTTGGATAATAAATCACAGTCTCATTTTTATATATAACCTAGGCAGGACAGGACAGAATTAGCTACTATTCAAAGAACAGTATCTTTTGTTTAACAGACCAGTTTTAAATGCAAGGGATGTTTTAATAAGCAAATATTGCTCTTATTGCCCAGCACAATTAATAAATATACTTTTACAATACTATACAGTATTAGTACAATTACTATAGTACAATTACTATATACAATTAATATATATATACTATATATATATATTTACACATGCACACAGTTTTCAACATTTCCTTTGTATTTCTATAGAAATGTTGTTTTACATTCCAAATATTGACACTACAAAGATCTGTTTATTAATCTGTTGTGTACAAAAGTTACTAATTTTAACAGAATGAAATAGAAAAACTGTTTGATAGAGATGCACCTGAAGCTGTTGCCTATTTTTCTTCTATACATGTTGTCTATTTTTCATCTTACTAGATTTACATCCAGTCTGGAATCTGGCTGAAGTGTAGAAATGGAGAAGGAAACACCACATATTCCATTTATGAACTAGTCAATGTGTAGGCAATTTGGCAGTTTGACTCTAGTGGAGGAACATGATAGAGAAATGTGATCCACTGTATTTTAACACCGAATATCCTTTACAGACTAATGAAATACTGCAGAAGGTGGTTACATTTTTTTGTTTGTCGTTCTTTTGTCTAGCTACTTTGAAAAGCAGAAAGCAGAATGGCAGACAGAACCACAGGAGCCTCCCATCCCAGAGTCTCTGGCTGCAGCTGCAGCAGCTGCCCAACAGCTGCAGGTGGCCAGGAAGCAAGATACCAGACAGACAGCAACTTTCAGACAGCAGCCACCTCCAATGAAGGTCAGGAGATGGAATGTGCTGGGTTTTCTCTTTTGTCATTGGAATGCATTATATTCAGAAAGTGATTGATGTTTGTGGAAAGGAAAAATTACATGTCCTGATTACAATTTTCCTTGCAGTGGTTCAAAACAAGAGCAAGCAGGAGACTAAAGTAGTAGCAAAGCAGGCAGTAGACTAAAGTAGTAGCACCAGTCATCAAGGGTTAAGGATAAGAATCTTTTAGGACTTAAAAGTCACCCTCAGCAGAGACGAGGCAATTCCCACTCCTTATGTTTCACATGGGAGCAAGGCATGTAAGAAAGACAAAAAAATATTGGCAAAAGAAAAAGCAGTGGCTCTTAGTTAATGTCATACAGAGTCATATTAAAAACAGTGCACATATTTTATGAGGGAAATTACCACTGGTGTAAATTACCAGGAAAAGCGATTGCTTGTGCGCTTGGGATCTTCACGAGTAACATGTGGATTAATGTAACATAACCACAGGCACTCCAGTGACAGTTTTACTCAGCTCCTTATGTAGTGAGAAGAGTTAAGTAGTTACATAGGGGTATTCCTCCCACCCAGGTTCCTGAGTCACTAAGAAGGCAAACTGATGTAGGTACACCCCAAAGTAATATACTTAATATCTGTAGCTAGGCAATTGAAAAGCCATTCTGCAAGTAATAGGCTTGAGTCAAACATAAATTACAGGGCTTAGTCTGGAGCAAAAGGGCAGAGTTCTGTACCTTGTGTTAAATACGTGGAATTCATTCAATCACCTGCTCCTGCCTTCAATTCTGTGACACTGCAGTTGGCCATCACTGTAACTTCTCTGACTCAGTGAGCTATTAGGTAGGTAAACACCTTTAAAACATCACTGTAAACAACACAAAATAGAATTTAAAGTTACTGATACATGTAGGAGACACATGTCTGCAGAACTGTAATTTTAATTCAATGAGATGCTCTTGTTTTTCAGTAAGCCTGAAATTACAATCCACATAACCTAGATTGTATAGAATGCAGCAGCAGTCTGCCTTTGCAGGCAAGGAGCCTTGTTTTTGTCTGTACTGGAACTCAATGACCTGTGTGCCAAGGCCACTTTGGTGTTGGTAACCAGAGGCTGCAATTGCATTTCAGGCGTGTTTGTCGTGTCACCAGCAAATCCACCGGAACGCGCCCATTTGTCCCCTGTGCAAAGCCAAGAGCCGCTCTCGGAACCCCAAAAAGCCCAAGAGGAAACAGGACGAATGAAATCCTGAAGATTGTGACAAGCTCCTGTCCCAGTACTCTTCCCGTAGAATGGCAAATTTGCCCAGACTTTGCTGAATTGCAGACTCAAGTATGACTGTCTCATTGTTTTCTATTTAAATGCAATGTAAGCACAATGATCCTGCTCTAAGTTCCTTCCAGTCTTTAGGATTTGGTTTTAGGAAAGTAAATATTACTGGTGCTACAGTTTAACATTTCAATTGCTCCATCTTTTGTACTCCTAAACAAACTGGAATTCTTTGTGCAAGTATCCTAAATGTCAGGCTATTTCTATTGATCAAATGTGATTACCACAAATGCTTTTATGTTCTCTTTTTAAAAAACAGATGTTACTAAAAGATTATTCTGTTTTCTCCTGATAACAGGAGACTATTTGAAGTGCTGAAATAGCAGACTGTCTGTTTGTTTCACTGAAGAACAATTTGTTCTCTAGTCTCGTAAGACTGGGTAGGTTTGGGTATCCCATGGAACTCTTTTTGAACAGAAAATTTTCAGGGAAAAGGAGATTTGTTATACAGAATATCAATGCATTAAGGACACACATGGGTTTTGATTTACTGAAGTTGATTGTACCATTCCCTCAAACTTGACTTAAAACTTGAAAAGGTGCTGGCTGTGCATGAATTTCTAAAGATGATGCAATTTGTCATGCTTTAACATCTTAACAGGTTATTATTTTCAGCAGTCAAAAGACTGATTGACTTAAGAACAAGGCTGAAGTGAGCTCTATTAGTGGTCCTCCTAGGCTTTATGGCTGACCAATGCACTGTGGTTCTCTAGGAAACATGCATGAGATATCCCAGATCTCTCTGTGTGCACAGACTGCACATCAGCCATTCTGCAAGGCCTCTGCTCCTGGTTTCTATAGCCAAAATCTGTCAGACATGTCCTCCACTGGAGCATAGGAAAGTTCAGGAACATGCATGAGGAACAGTGTCAACTAAAAAATTATGTATTTCACCAGAACCAATGAGCTTTGGTGTCATTGTCCTCACTCAACCCAAACTTTCTATTTTTCTGTCTTTTAATAGGTCATTTTCAAATAAGCTTTACTTCAGGCCAGTTTGTTTTCTTGTTCCCTATGTGCCAAAAGAATCCTGACTAAAGCATCTGGATTAGATATCTCCCTGTATGTCTTCCCTATGTTTCATGTAATTTAACAACAGTTCTTGCAATGGGGAGGATGGCAATGATCCACTTACAGAACTGGCACTTGAAGTTTACTCATCTCTAATCCCAGTTTTGGGACCACCTTTGTTGCCTAAATTGATTTCAAGTGTTAAATATTCTTTTCACTAACTCCAGGATGCAGGAACTGCTTGTTCACACTCTTGTCTTTAGGCCAGGTTTCTCTCTATATTATGTTAGAGTGGTTATATTGGGAATTTGACTTGTTAGATAGGAAGAACAGGGAAGCCCCAAGTCTCTGCTCCAAGAACTTTGCCAAATGCTGGCAACTGTAATAAATCCACATGATGCAATTTTGCTGGCCAAATCACATACACTGCCATTAATTTCCTAAGTCTGCCACTAAGTACATGAGTGATTTACTGAACGTTGTCCTAAAACTTAAGCCAGGTTCAGGAGATATTCCTGCATTTTAATGTTACAAAGTCAATATCTTTTAATGTTACAAATCAACATATTTAATGTTTTAATGTTACCAATCAACATCTGTCAACAGCAGACACAATGTGGACCACCTGCCCCTGAAATTATGTGAAGAGCAGATTCTGCTAGGTGAACTACAGGGATTTGGTCTCTGAGATAGCAATAATGGAAGATAGTCTCCATGCTCCAAATGACAATAGTGTGTTATGCATGTTTTGTGGCACAAATACTGGATTTTACTGTTTTAAATGTCAGGGTGGTCTCATGCTGTGCGCTCTGTTCAGAGCAATTCCTATGGAGTTGAAGGGAAACTGCACAGAGTTAAAAGACAGTATGTGGGCTTCCCCAAAGTGCATACAGGAGAGCAGCATACTTTGATGGTAGTTGTACATAAATTTAAGAAGTAGTGACAATGGAGTGGGTGAATGGTCTGCAATGAAGTAGTGTGAATAGGAGGATTGATTTGTAGAGACTTCTGCTTACAGTTCTGCAATAGGTAGAGTTAGTCATAGCTGTTCTCACTTTACTGTTACTTGGCCAGGTTCTTTCTTTCTTGGGAGATCCCTGAACTGAAGTACACTTAAGGATGCACCATTTACTAATTTAGTACAACAGTTTTGTACTTTTACTTTTTTAAACTGGTCTCATGTTCTCCTGTGTTTTACAAGGTAAGGATTTGTTGGTTTTTTGGTTTTGTTTTTTTAAGTGAATATGACACACTGTGTTTGCATCAATTGTACTAGTATTCACCAATTTTAACATCCTTTACAAAGGATATTCTGCCATATGAATAGCATGCATTGCTGAGGGTGAGTGTACCTGGAGATAAGTCAGCAGGGTGCCCTGGCTGCCAAAGGGACCAACCACAACCTGGGGTACATCCAGCACAGCACTGCCAGCTGATTGTCTCACTCTGCACTGCACTGGTGGGGCCTTGGGCACTGGGGGCAGTTTGGGATGCCTCAGTGCAGGAAGGACATCAGACTGTTACAGTGCTCTGGAGTCACCTGTGTGGCCAAGACTGCAGAGGGTCTCAAGGACAAAACCTCTGAGGAGCACCTGAGGACACTTGGCTTTTACAGTTTGGAGAAAAGAGCGCTGAGGAGTGCCCTCATCACAGCCTACAACTTCCTCCAGGGGAGGAGGAGGTGCTGATACCCTCTGATGACCAGCAACAGGACATGAGGAAATAGAATGAAGCTGCATTGAGGGAAGTTCACATTGGACACCAGGAAAATGTTCTTCTCTGAGAGAGTGATTGGTCACTGGCCCAGTGACCCAGGGAAGTGGCCAAGGCACCAAGCCTGCCAGGGTTTGAGCTTCACCTGGATTTCACTCTTACCCATACAGTTTAATGCTAGGCAGTTGGACCTGATGATCCTTATGGATCCCTTCATACTCGAGCTATTCTATGATTCCAGCCATTTCAGGAGATAAAATATGTGTTATGTATTAGGGGACCAGGGGGTGGGGGCAGGGAGGGAAGCAATGCC
>NW_005054456.1:1205185-1206963 GCF_000277835.1 Geospiza fortis
CTCTTTTCTCTCACGGAACAATCACAGAAGTTTAACTGAAGAACTCTTCTCGTGACAGCCCCAGGCTCTTTTCTCCCAGGCAACTCCTCAAGAGACTGGAGGAATAATTATGAAATATTGATTTCTTGGTATTCAGACAGAAGAGGAAGCTGTCTGAAGTACAGCTCTTAACACAAGTCTGCTGCATTTTTGCTTCATGGAGCAACAATGGTTTCTTCATTCATATCTGAAGTCTTTGTGGATACTTCTCCACTTCACTTAAATTTATTCTTATTTGGGTCAAATTGTCTGAGTAGCCAGAATGAGACCCTCCTCAAAGCTTAGGAGACTTTTATATTACTGAAGTCTGGTTTAACCTGTCTTTGTCATTCTGTTTTTAAAAGGGTATCCATGTAACAACAAAAGAACTGGATTCTCTTGGTAAAGATGGTTTCCAGGGTCTTTGTTCATCACTTGCCTCAAAGGATAGTCCTGTTGTTCTGCAACCAAACAGAAAAAAAAAAAACCAAAATCCCAAGACTTTCACCCTGCCATCAACCCTAAGCTCATAAGTAAAAGGATGCAAACACTGTATTGCATCTAAATGCTTTGCTATAGAAATTTTCATACCCAAGCTGGGGTGGATCAGTTGTCCAAACTTTAGTGTCATGGATACATTAACTGCAGAGAAAATGTAAGGCAAATTTAAATACTTGCACTTCCTGAATTCAACCTTAGCTTTATAAACAGGACCCTGACTGAACCTGACAGTGGCTTCAATTTACATAATCTAAATTTGAAAGAATAGACATTGATGTGTTACTTTAAATAGCATACTATTCAAGAAATTAGGACTTCACTAGCACTTTAAATACATTAAAAAGTGCTTTATTCTTTTATTTTACAGTTTTCTAATTCCTCCAGCATACATTTTCATTTTAGTATTTAGGTATTCTAGCAATATCTGGTATTTTCACTGGCTTCTGTATTTTAAGTATTTTACTCCTGTGCCTCAAAGGAGTAACAGTGTGAGTTTAATTTGTCTGTACAGTCCTTTTAAATAAATGTTTGTTTCATGTCATGCTTTCTTCCTGCAGAGTTCTTTCACATCTGTTACTTGCTTATGCTACTAAGAAGCCCAGGTGGTAAAACTCAGCTCTCTGATATTACAGAATACACTTAGCCGCAATTCTGTTATACCTTTATAGAAACTATATGGAGATAAATATGGGGTAAGAAGGATCCCTTCAAATAGGCTTTAGAAAATAGAAATGAAAAGGAGATAGCAGAGCAGGTTTTAACCTATGTCTCTGGGTCACATTTTTTTGTTTGGGTCCTACAAATACAGATACATATGGGCTTGAAAATACAAATAGAACTTCTGTACATATAAATTATATAAATGAAACAATAAAGGGCTTGAAAACGGGAGAAAATAGGATTTCAGTGCAGGCAGCAGGAGCAGCTCCGCACGTCCAGGTTTTGTGCCACTGCGGGGCTCAGCGCTCGGGTCGCTGCTGCCGCCTGGTGGCAGCCCGTGGTACTGCAGGCCAAGAGCGGCACTGCGCCCGCGAATGCGCCTGCGCGGCCACTCGGACGCCACGCGGGCGCCCCTTGCGCGTCAAAAGCGGCGCTGCAGCCCAGAAATGTGAACGTGACAGGGACCTGACAAGCGCCGGGGCTTTGCACACTTTCTACACTTTCTTACGCTTTTTATACTCGGTACACTCTGTACACTATTAACCCTTTCTACGCTCACTGCTGCCGCGGGAGGAAAGCCCCGGTACTGGAGCCGGAGC
>NW_005054456.1:1207078-1223036 GCF_000277835.1 Geospiza fortis
CGGAAATCCAGCCCCAAAGCCACCCAAACTGCCTCCCCTCGGAGCCGGGCAAAGAAATCCAGCCCCAAAGCCACCCAAACTGCCTCCCCTCCGAGCCGGGCAAAGAGGGACCACCCCCGGTTAGAGACTACCAAAGGAACCCCGCTCCCCCCTCTCCCCCAGAACCATTTCAAGGGTTGGTCAAGGGACTCGGCTTTTGTCTCTGTCGGAATCCAGGACATCCCTCTGGCTGTCCCCGACTGCCAAGACCCCTGCCATGGGCTCAGAGACCCTGGCACAGAGCCCAAGACCCCCGTGGTTTTGATTATGACCCATGGAGCAAATTACCAACCTTATATGAAGATCTGCAAGGTATGGCAGTTTAAGTAGAAGGATAGTGAATTTATCATGGGGTGAAAAATAGATTTTTGGGGTTTTAGAATGGGGGGTTCAAGGGGCATGATAGAGGAATCTGGGTGTGTCCAGTCTTTCTCCTTCTTCTCCTTCTTGGCCTCCATCTTGTGCTGTGATGTTGGCACTTTTAGATTGGTTTGGAGTAGAAGCTCACTGTCTAACATAGGTGATAGGTATTGGGAAGTAACTGTAAATATTGTGCATCTAGTTTTTAGTACAAAAAGATAACACCGACCCGGGGCAGGCAGAGTGCTTCTGTCTGTCTTGCTGAGCGCACCTCGGCTGGACAGGAGAAAGAATTTTATAGCTAAGATACAATAAACAACCTTGAGACCGAGAACCGAAGAGCTCTGACTCCTTCTTTGAGCGCTGGGCTGGGAAAAGAGACTTTCTAACGTATCTTGGGGTCACTCTGAGCAGCTAGAGATCCCGAGATCTCTTGATTGCTATTTTCCATCTCCCTGAGAACAAATGCGAAGAAATTCCCTGAAAAAACCTAATCCCCAACACAGAGAAACTCAAATGGAGAAGTGCCATCGCTGAGATTTTTTTCCACAGCTTGAATTCGGTGTGTCACATCATCACTGCTTTTCTCATTCCCTGTGGCTGGGGAACTTCTTAAAGCAATAATAACATTTTCACAGAGAGGAATAACAACTGAGTAAAAGCTTTGCAGTTACACATGACAGGCTGAGACTCATTGCTCCCTTAAGTGGATGGAAATTGCTCCCTCCCCATAGACCTTGTGCAGTCAGGGACCCCAACACAGGGACTGTCACCAGCTGCAGGACACTGACCTGTCACATCAGCCTTTGCTTCCCCCAAACAGCTGCTGAGAAACATTCTCTGTATCACATCTTACAGCCTATGATTTGTTATAAGGTTTTCTTTTATTAGTGAGCAATGCTGGGAGTCTTTTTACTTGGTGTCTTGCTAAGAGGGAAGTTATTCTGCTCGTTAATTACAGGTACTGGATGTGAATGGGAGGAAGGGCTTTTGTTTTCTCTCTGTTCCAGCTAGTTAATCACACATGTCTGGTGAGAAGAAAAGGAAAAGGAGCCATACAGAGGTAAATCCTGGAAGACTGAAATACTGCCTTGTTGCCTGCCTTGAAGATGCTGGGGGTGCTGGTGCACCTCTCATGCAGAGAGTGCAGCTCACACACAAACTCTGCCAGCAGATCCCAGTGAGTCCCCACTTCACAAGCTGGAAAAAGGAGCCATGCCTTCCCACCTCGAGCTCCTCCAGACTGGGCTTGCAAGTGGCCTTCAAAGGGACATAAAGGAAGCTGGGAGCCTGTTAAGGATGGAAGGATGAAGGCCAGAGAACCTGGATGTTCTGCCAGTGTTTCTCAACCCACCCTCACTGTGGTGCTGGGAAAGGGCCCGGGCTGGCCATGGGCAGGGCTCATGTCCTGGCTCTCACAGGGATTCCTTCACCCAGACCAGGGCACAGCAGTGCCCACATCACCAGTGCCTGCTGAGACTGGAAGGGTTTGTTCTGTGCCCTCTGATTCCTGCCCATGGCTGTTTTACCCCTGCCCCTCGTGGCAAACCTCAGGCAATTCCGTGGTTTCATTCAGACACTTTTATTCTAAGTGAATCCTCATGCCATCCACGCTCTGCTGAGGATATTTTGTTTGGGGATTTCTCCTTTAACTCTTTGAATTCCTCTGCAAATAGGCAGCTGCCTTTACTTAGCAACTGCCTGAGTCATTTCCTCTCTGAGCAATCCTCTGGGTTCACTCTGCAGTAGTTCCTGTTAACATTTTCTACATCTTCTGATATTTTTCCTTTCTTAGCTGAAGTAGGCTGTTAAAAATAGCAACAGGATTTCACTGTGTATTTGTAAGATCGATACCATCACCCCAAAGATCTCTTTATGTTCTTTCTCAGAATAATTTCCATTTTCAGTTGTATAATTATTAAGTCTTGAGGCAAAAGTTGCATTTTAGCGGTTCTAAAAAAATCCCTATCAAGATATAAACCCCCAATCAAGATATAAACTGCTTCAGTATGATTCAGGTTTCTGTTTTGAAACATTACTGAAATAATATTGGCATAAACAATCTTGTCAATAGGAAAAAACAGACTTAAGGGATGAAAGCTTTTAGCCACCTTTTCATTCTCACCAGATGCCTGGAGGATATCAGAGAATCATAGAGGTTGGAATTTTTAAGGTTGGAAAAGACCTCTGAGTCCAACTGTTAACCCTGCACTGCTGAGTTTGTCACTAATCCATGTCTCCAAGTGCCACATTCACACATTTTTTTAAGAACTCCAGGGATGGTGATTCCACCACTGCCCTGAACAGCCTGTTCTGGTGTCTGACAACCCCTGCAGTGAAAAAACTTTCCCTAATATCCAATCTATATACACACATATAAATATTGTATATACTGGTGTTCAATACACTCTTCTACACTAATTGACATTAACTATTACCTAGAAGTGTCCTAATATGAGTTTATTTTTCACTGTACAGAGATACCAAATTTCTGGGATGTGAAAGCCCAAACCCTCTAAGTCAGTGGAACGAGATGTGCTGTGCTAAGATCATTTAAGGGGAAAAAAAGCCAAAAACAAAGAAACCAAACCAAACCAAACAAACAAAAAAACCCCCCAAAACCAAAACAACAACAACAACAAAAACAAACAAACAAACAAAAAAACACCCTGGTTTTAGGTAAAGGAGGAGTTGGGATTTACCAGCTGCAGTAGCATTGCTTTAAGGAAAGTGTCCTTGTCCCACTTCAGGGCAAGGACCTTGTTCAGACCATGGAGAATAAGGCTTAAATATGAGACTCCCAACACACATGCAGCAAAATGTCCTTTCTGAAAGGAGAAAAGCCACACCTGACTGCCAGTGGCATTTATGCCATTTGTGCTGCCAGAATCCCCCCTGTGCAGGTCCTGGGTCTAACCCATCCTCAGAAAAGGCCAAGGAAGCCTCTCTGCCAGGAGCGCCCCATCCAGCCTGTCACTGCCCTGGGCAGAAACAAGCCATGGCCAAAAGTGTGTCTGGAATTCCTGGGGTGCAGGAGATGCTGAGATCTAACCCTGGCTCTGCCCCCTGCTGCAGGATGTACCTTTGCAGCCCCTCAGAATGTCCCACCTGCTCTGCTCAGGGCATTTGGGAACAAGCAAGTTTTTAATTGTGCTCTTCTGGCTCACTTCTAATTGAGTTTTGCTTTAATGTCTGTACATGAGAAGGAGTAATAATTGAAGGGGTGGGGACCCTGCTGGAGTCAGAAAAGTGAATGTTCAGCTGATTTATAGCAGGTATTAACCAGGGCCTCACTAGATTGTTCCCACTGGGAAGAGAGGCTGAAAAAGAAGTTAGAATTTTAATGATACTGAGCCTTGTTTCCTTGAACACAGAAGAGCACCAAGCAGCCCTATTCACCATTTCCAAGCCAGGGCCACTACACCCAAGTCTCTCCTCCTGTTATTTCAGGAGTCCATGAGATGACTCCTTTTCTCACTGACACACAAAGCACCCAAATCCTCTACCCTCTGCCTTTGCAAGTACAGGCTTTGACATGCAGCCCATTGTTTTGGCTGGGAAAACAAAGAGAACCATCCACCCTCACCTCTCATTACAGAAATAGGTGGTAATTGGTCTTTTCATTCAATTTCCAAGATCCCAGTGGTACATAAACCACCATCTATAACCGAGTCTGCAGTTGACACACCCTCCTCCTCACATAAAGAATTCATAAATCCTGATTTAATCTCTTCTGCCACAGCCCACTGGACCAAATTCCAGTTCAGATATTGCATAGCATCCTTCTGTGCTGTATCCTACATTTAGTCACTCCACACAGGCTTTCATCTTATTTCATTTCTAGTGTTCAACTCGGCAGTGTGTTCAAGGGGATGATTTCTGAAGGGCTGTACTGCATCTGAGGCTTTTAAAGAAAATAGTCCCGTGAAAGCAGGATGAAATCTGAATGTAGAGGACAGCTTTGTGCTTGTACCACTTCTCTCTGGAGCTGTTTATCAGAAAAGCAGCAAGCAGACATGAGTAGTTCTCCTTTTATTTCTGCAGGTGGCACCAAGCATTTAGTTCTGAGACATATTTGTTAATTTTGAACTCTTAAAAGATGGTCTGCTGCTGTGCAGACCCTCTGTGGCTGCACATGGCCCCTCTGCAGCACTGTGAGCCCACCCTCCAGGGAGGGGTTCCCCCATCCATCCTCCTTGTCCCTGGGATGGTGGTGGGAGCTGAGGTGTGAGGCATGGATAGCCCAGCCAGGGTGAAGACTGGACAGGGGCCAGTGGCACGAGTGAGTGTGGGATTACAGCTGAAGCAAGCCAAGAGCTTGGCAGGGGTGTCGCTAACCAGACCCCTATCCCAGCCCTGCAGTCCCATCCCATCCTCCCAGCATGCCTGAGCTGCTGCTGTGCCCTCAGGCCACTCTCACAGGGTCATTTTTCTGCTGACTTTGGAGACAGAGACACCAAAGGGCTGGTGCTGCATGGCCAGGGCAGCCTTTGCGCTGTGAGCTCTGCAAAGCCACGTGCAAGGACCATGCCAGAGAGCCCTGTTCTGTGACAGCTCTGGCTAATCCACACCCCACGCTGACCTGGTGAGCCAGGGAAAGAGCCAAGACTAAAGTGGACAAAGCACAGAAACTAAATATCCATATTCCTAACCACTTTCCATCACTGTAAAACTTCAGTGCCACACTCACAACTCTCTGATTTGCCAAATGGAAGCTGCCACATACAACCAGGCTGGGTGCTTTGAGTTTTTGAGCCAGTTACCTTTTTGGGTGCCCCTTCCCACAGACAGCCTGGCTGGCTGCCCCCTGTCCCATCCAGATTTGATTTCGCTGCAGCCCTGGGAGCTGTCACTCTATCCCCAGGATAACCTATCTGCCATGCTCACGTGCAGAGCACACACTGACAGCTCCCTGGCCCCAGCCCAAAAACATTATGACTTATTAATTTAGCAAGGCAATTAATTCACCACTGGCAGCACTGGCTGAAGAGCAAAATGAGGAAGTCAGATTCATCCTTGTCTCCAATGTATCAAAATAAAAGAACATCTGTAGTGTGCACAGCGCACTCTTAGCAACCAGGAGCTCCTGGGCTGGATATTGGAGGAAATAACTGGAAATCAGTGGTGCTATACCTGCTCCATCTGCCTCCAGCCCTGCTCTACACTGTGATCAGATTGTGCAGAAGTTTTGCATTACACCAAGTATTGGGTTTTTTGGCAGCTATTTGTAGTCTGCTTTTCCATGCTCTGAAGGTACACACACTATAAATTTGAAACTGATTAAGATTTCCTTGTGCAATGGGGACAGAACCTGCTGGATGATTTCCCTTAGGAGGCGTTTCTGGCCTACCACTGAGTGTGCAGCTGTGTACTGAAGCATGTACTTGTTAGAATATGTTGTAGAAACATTATAATACTTAAAAGGTAGCTAGTGTCTTATCATTTCAAAGCACTGTGTAAGCACTGACTAATTGAGGTTCATGGCAGCACTTTTAAGCAGATAAGGAACTACCACTGAAAAATAAGTAGCAGCCAACACTTACTACCCTGAGGTCTGAACTACAGTAGTTATTTTTTCAGGTGTGGAAAGGCAAAATATTCGAGTTTGCTCAGATGCCACAGTACAGTAATAACTGGCAAATGTCAGTATTTAAATGAAACTTCAGGTGGAAACCCCCCACCTCCATCCACTCCCCCACCCACTCAGCAGCCAAATTTGTGCAGCTGAAGTGCTGCCATGACAGGACTTGTCACAACTTCTTTTCACACAAGTTACACAGCCTCGATACCCCCTTGAGCACTGGGGTGCAGGTTGGCTGAAAATCCTGCCCCCAGGAATTGCCTGAGAAAGGAAAAGGCTCCAGCCCTGCTAGGCTGAGCAGGTTGTTGTCATACTAAGAAGAAGAACCAGTATTGCTGGTGGAAAGCCAGCACCTCATGCTCAGCCCTGCCAAGGCGCTGGCTGCTCCTTTCTTTTTCATTTCCTGTAGCAGAACAAGCTTCAAAGGGCTCCTGTGACAGCCACCAGCTTTCATCCAGGGTAAAACACCTTGAGGTGGGAATCTTGGATACCAAAGCAGGTGCTGCATCACCATAGTTAGGCAAAGGAGAATCTCTAGGGCTCTTCAAACTTCTCTCCATTTTTCTTCACTGAACAAACCATTCAACCTCAGCAACACTCTTGCAGCCCAGTTTATGCACATGTGGGTATCATCACACAGTGCTCACAGCCATTTATACCAGGCCACTCACCACAGCATTTCAAACCACCCAGGGCTCACCACTGCTGACTTGAGACAGAAACCTTCACACGTGAAAGCCAAAGTCGTGGCAAAGAAACCAGTGGAAACTCTATTAGCAATGCTGTGACCTGCTAATTAGCAGTCATGCTGAAAGCCATTAACTCCCAGAAAACAAGAGACCCAGAGGTTTCTGTTAGCTGAATGTGGGTTGGACAGTACCAAGACTGAAGGGGTTGCCTTGGAAAGCTCACAGAGCATGTGCTTAGTGCTTGACTGAAGCTGCTTTGCTGGGTTTTCAGGTGGCTGCTGTGCCTGGTTCACTGTGCAGGGCTATGGAAGGGAATTACCCTCTGGAGGGTTCTTCAGGACTCACTATAAATTATCACCTAGCATTGCCACAAAACGTATCTAAAGGATTCCTACATGCTATGCTACATCTCATTTATTTCAGAAATATTTAAATGTCTTGCTAGTTTGGCCCTTAAATTTCTAGAAGGAAGAAATCTGTGTCCTTGCCAAAGATGTAATAAATGTAGATCTAGAAGGCACCAGACTGGACAGAATGGATTTCATGGGGGGGCTACAATCCTTCATGTTGCTGCCCAGAGCATCAATTTACTCATCATGAGGAACTTACCTATTATTTTACACTCACAGTGCTCCAGGAACAGAGCCAGTGCTCATTACTGTCAGCTACACCGGGGGCCTAATTGCAGAGCTCCCTGATTGCTCTGGAGGGGCTGGGTAACAATTGGCTCTGCAGGCAGAGTGCCACCGCCAGACTGTTAGCATCTGCATGATTTGTGTCTCTGACTTCCAAAACTCCAGATACCACAGAAAGGATTCACACAGACAGACAGCATCATATCGATCACCTTCACACAGTCCATGCAGGGACCTCTTGCTACATTACCTGCCCATTAAAACCTGATAATTTTATAATAGTAAATTTGATTAGTTAATTTTCTTTTTTTTTTTAATTGCAGAACATATCCTTTTTCTCTGGTGTAAAGCCCAATTCTTTTGCAGTTCACAGCCACATTTTGAAATGTGTTCTGCTAGGAAAGATAGAAAATGCTTTCTTAGATTTTACTCTTGAAGACTTCACAACCCTGACATTAAATAAAAATATGAAGCCTAAGGAGCCATGGAATTATTAACTTTTGAGGAAAACACAATCAGAAAATGCTCAAGGAGAAACATCTGGTCTTTCTCTTCTTGCTCCATGCCACCACTCAGAGCTTTTTAGGAAGAGCAACCCAAATGGAAAACCTGCTTGTTGCAGATGCAAGCAATTTATTAGGGCTGTTCCTGCAATGCAATCCACAGTGTCAAGAATTAATGGCACTGCTGTGATTCTGTAGTAATAAATTCACAAAACAACCCCACCAGGCAGGGAAACTGGCCACAGATGGGCTGGTGCTCATGTTTAAGGCTCTCAGCTCCAAATCTGGCCAGTTATCTCTCCTCCTGGAGTCTGAGGTCCTCAGCAGCACAGCTCTTGTTGGGCTAGTGTTTACAAGGAACTGCTTAGTGTGTCCAAAAGTGGTTTGTGGGTGAAATTCAGAAAATAAAAAAGTGAAAAAAGAGAGTTTTGTGTGTGTAAAATGAGCAGAAGTCTGATCAGAATCTGACCCTTCATCTCTCACTGGGTGTGCATGGATGTGTAGGAGCAGGAAGGCAGAGGAAATATGTGAGAGAAGCCATAAAAGCTCCCAGATAATGCCTCCAAAGTATTTCTAAGCCATTGCACAAGGAACAATATACAGAGACCTAAATTCACACAATTTAATTTAGACACAAGGGATCTATTTACGTGGCTAGAAGAATCCTCATGTGGAATACGCTTACAAAGAACCTTCTTTAGGCAAAACAAACAAACAAACACTGGAGTCATTTATCTCCTTGCCCTCTTCCTGTGCTGGAATACAGGAGCTTCACAGTGCTACAGTCCCAAAGCGTGGCAGGGGCCTCCCCCTGTCCCTGCAGAATCCCACTGCAGTTCATTCAGCTGGGCAGGAGCAGAGGGCCCGTTTCATGGGAGGACAAGGTAGGGTCTATGGTGAAGCAGCCTGTGAGACCAGGGTCTTTCCAAGCCATGTAAGGAGCCAGTGGGAATTGCCAAGGCAGCAAACTCCACGCCAAAACAGGAAGGAGCACCGTAGAGTTCAGTAGCAACCACACTGCTAAAGCTCTTCTCTAAAATACATTTTCTTACAGAAAGAAATGTTGCTGTTTGCCTAAAGGTTGTTTCAGTATGAAATTGGTCTTCTAAAACTGATTAAGTAATCCAAGAGGTGAAATTTTTTCTTGATGCTGCTGAATAGGACCCATAGACTTTACTCCATATTGAATTTGGTAACTGAAGGGAGGAGAGGCAAATTCAGCAGCAGAATTAACAGGTTGTTACTCCCAGAAAGAAGTGGAGAAATGGAACCACAGCTTCTCAGCAGGGTGAATGCAGCCAGCACCTTCCTGTGCCAAACTCACAAATGGACCTTTATGGTGCAGCCCCAACAGCATCCATCCCACACCAAGAGCATCTTTGACCTTGGGGAGACAGGAAAGAAACTGGAGGAAATCATCCTAAACCACAACTTGTTAGTGCCCACTCCCCTTACAAGATGTTTGGAACAGCAGCTAGAAGGCATTGGGATAAAGGAGGGATTTTCAGGTAGGTAAATGCCAAAATACTGCAGAAAGTTAAAATTTGGATTAAATTAGCTCCAGATATCACGTGCATTCATAAAATCAATAGTAGATTTTTTGGTGGATTGCTGCTGCTGCTGAAAAGCCATTTCTTTGTTCTCTCTTCCTTTGTGAGTGGGACAGTGTAACCATCATTTCTCCTTGGCTTGAGTTCCCTCTCCTGTAGAATGGGAATGGCTGGCCAAAGGCAGCACACTGCCTGCACCAAACCTCTGCAGGGAATCCAGACAATGTAACAGGGCTGTTAAATCCAGGCCTGCCCAGAAGTGTAGGGAGAGCAGGTGGCAGTCTGAAGCAAAAAGTCTGCACACAGTCTGGGAAATTGGAACTATTCCTGACAAATCTCGTTCTTACTGCAGGGAGAGCCACTCTTCAAACCCCAAGCAAATATCTTACATCACCTTAGGGAAGCAAATACTTCAGACCAAGTTTCTGTCCTTGCACTAAGAATCTTCCCCATCATCCCTACAACCTGCTCTTTATTCTTGCTTTTTCCAAAGGCAGTGAGGCAGTTACCAGGGACTCTCCTGTTCTCTGCCAAGGAGCCCTGCACAGAATAAAATTTGCATGACTGGCTTTTCTTCTTTTTGTCCAAGGAGACTTCCTGGACAACTGATCTTTCAAAAGCAGCGACCTTCAAACTGTTACAAAGAAAAACATCTAAGCAGTGCTAAGTTACTTAGAAATATTTTCATGCTCAAACAACTGAAAAATTATTCTGTATATTCATAGTTCCCATAAGTGCTCACTTCTAGGCAGGGATCAATCTGTCAGATTTTTAGATCATTACATAGATTTGAGAAGTCTTTTAAGAGTCTTCAAAAAATGTCCTTTCAGTCAGATGCACAGCACTGCTAACAAAATCCTGTAACTCACATCAGTGATTTGCCTCAACACTACTTGGAATAATAAAATATTCATAAAAAACCCTACTGAAATAGATTATCTCATCAGCACATGGTGATAAGATTAAATTGTTTGGCATTAGAAGTGATAAGGATTATCATATCAGTGTTTAGCTTGTTGAAATCATATTACCTAGTGCCATTGACGGTAATCACATTGAAATTCTGGATAATTTCAAATGATTCAGTAATAATTACCACACTGTGCTGTAGGCAAAGGGAGATGCTGGAATCTGCACAGCCAGTGCTGAATTTGTACAATGACTCAGTGTGATGGGATTTGTACCTTAAGAAAATTGACTGAGCTGATTCCCCTTAGTCTTTCCTTTGGGGAATGTACTGCTCCAAATCAGAGCAGGGCAGGAGGGAAACTGTATGGAAATTATTTTTAAAATGATCCAGCTGCTCTACAGCTCCTTAGGAAATTCAGGACAAGGTTTGGGCTCTTTGGGGTAGGGAGCAGCCTACTGTGGTCTGTGTTTATGCATTATTCTTGCAGGCTCCCAGACCATGTGGCAACACAAGTAAATAGCCAGTGATGTCACATGCAGTGAGAACTTGAGCACAGAGCATCTCAGTTTGGCTGAACAGATGCAGCTTTGACACACACTGTTAGGCAGCCACTGTCACAAGAAGTGGCCTAAGAGCTTAACTTTTATAACCTACTGTTATTTTTTTACTGTCTTCAGTGTGCTCAACCTCCCAGACACACCCATACACAATATAGCAACTGCCAACCTCAGAGAGAGCTTATGCTTGATGGAAAGCCACAAAATAAATAAGTAGGTACATAAACACTGAAAAGATGATAGATGGTGAGAACAGACTTACTTATCCCTATTTGGACCCCTGCAAGCACTTAAGTTTGTATGGGAATATGTTTTCTAAGACAACTCATAGGTATAATTCTGTGAAGTGAGAACTGGTGGGCAGGCACAGGATGGCACATGGGAAAGGAGAGGATCTGTTTCCATATGTTACATGTGCTTGTTCTTTCTCAATTCCTTTATGTGTAAATTGGTCTCCTGCCCTTACTAAACTATTATACAGAAAGGATGATCTTAGAAACAGAATTGGTGTCAGGCAGTGAAGCATCAAGCTCTTTCTGCCAGCCAACCAAGCAGCCACATGACCACCACGTCTTCCCTTGAACTCATTTATCTTTTGTCACTGCTTAGAACACTAACTGAACACTGTCTAATTTTAGAAGGCAGTTCTGCAACCCTTGCAGTGAATAATACTTGTTCTGGCCAATAGTCCCAAAAGGCACAAGTAGGAGTGCCAGAATCACAGAAACACAGAGCTGAGACAGAGCTCAAGAGGTCATGGGGTCCCTCTGATCAGACCTGTCTTTCTGGGCTGACACTCACCCAGACACAGACCCCCCATGCTGGAGCTTTACTATTCCCCAGCAATCCATCCCATGATTATTTCCCCACCCCTACCTGATAATATTTTCCTTGAAATCAAATAATCTTCCTGATTAAAATCACATCAATCATCTTTTACTATCTCTCTTTCAAAGAAAGCAGATTATCACCCTTCATTTACTTCTTCATTGGACTGAAAAAAAATAATCCAATTCTTTAACTTTCTTCATTCATCCTCTCGTTATTTCCTCTGACTTGCTCTAGATGTTCCCCAGCTGGCTTGCATCTCCTTGGGCAGCGCCCCCAGAGTGGTCCTGCTGCTCCCCAGTACTGCTGATGAGCAGAGGGGGGCTGTGTGTCCCAGGCCTCTGTCCCTGCTCTGGGGCACTTCCCTTTTCACAACACCAGGCCACTGTTGACTCATGCTCAGCTTGTGACACCCAGATTATTTTCTGCTCTATCTGCTACTAGCAAGCTGTCCTCTGTCATGCCTTTCCACAGTGAATTGTTCTTGTCTAAATGTTTTCTCTTGCATCAGTCCCTATTTAACCTCATCTTCTCCTGGACTGTAACTTTCAGGGGCATTCTGAATTCTATGCTTGTACTCTACCATATCAGCAGTGCATACAAATGATAAAGAAATGCTTCCACTTCTATCATCCAGGTAACAAACATACTGGGACAAGGACAAACTAACAGCTGAATTCTGTATCTCTTCTATTAGGCAATACTGTCTAATAACTTCGCATCTAAGGAATTATTGACCCAGATAAATACAAGTGAACTTCAGCCAGAGCTGAGAAATGAGGTTCTAAGCATACAGATGTCTTAGTAACACCAAGGTTTGCAGGTATTTGTTCCAGCAGGAGAGCAATAAACAAGAATGTGCAGTTAAAGCCCATTTGAAAAAAATATTGGGCAGCTACAGTAATTTTCATGCCATCAATTTTCTTTCCATCAGCCACGACAGTTACATTCACCACAGGAAACCCACTACAATCTGTCACAATACAGGCCTTACACTTTTGGACTTAAAACATTTTGAAATACTTGTTCATAATTTTTCAAAATCCTACACATAGATATAAATATAAAGATTAATTTAATTTCCCTGGTTTCTTGTTTCAGCTCTTACTCAGGAAGACTGACACAAATAAAGTTGAATACACACAAACATTTTACTGTTAGATATTTCAATGACCAAAGTAATTGGGATCTGCAGTCTCAAAGAAAATAAAATCTGGGGGCTGTTTTTTTGAACCATTATATCAGATTTCAGATTGAGTCCAGACAAGCACAACATCTAATACTGTTTAACAATGGATACTTTGGGAAACAGGGTAAGGAATAAATTAATAAGTGGGTGCTTCTTTGTCTGGCACCCTCCCCAGATCTATCAGTGGCTTAGGTATTTTCTGAGCATTTCTTTTTGCAGTTGGGTCATCACATGTGCAAGCTTCTACCTGGCTAATTTCAGTCACAATTTTCTAACAACTTTCAGTATTCCTTAAACTGAAATGGATAGTATAACCCCTGGAGTCTCACATTGCATGCAGTGCCAGGGCTCTATTGATTCTGAACTCACAATGCCAATATGCACCCATCAGTGATTCGGCCTGAAACAGCTTTGAAGATTTGTCAGAATATATCACATGAAAACTAAAAGGACAGAAGAAGTGACTGTAAAACTATTCATTTTTCCACAGGGACATGAAAAAAAGGACAGTCTTTCAAGGATTAGGATAAATCAGCTGCTACAATCAAATCATCAAATGCTGCAAAATTGAAAGGCAATTCCAAGCCTGCTGAAGCCATGTGAGGTCAAAATTTTAATGAAGTTCCATCAAAAATGCAAAAGCAGTAATTGCATGACTGAACTGAAAATCTGAGAAACAAGGTCTAAAAGGAAATAACATTATTATAACAAATGTTACATTTACAATAGCTGCAACATTAGCCCAAACATTCTTAAACTGCACATCAAAGAAAAAGATAACTCATTTTCCACATTGGGGCAGATTTTCTCAGCTCAGTTCCTGTGTGCTTAAAGATAAAAGATATGCTTGTCAAGCAGTTTGTAGATACATGGAGAGCAGGGACGGCCAATGCCCCATTTCTACCTCAAGAGTCCTTTTATCTCTCATGAATTTATATGTGCTTGGCCTTTTTATTTTAACTTTACAGCCTCCACTGCACCACCACAAACATCCTGAGTGTGCAACACTTGGTTTATTTCCTTTCCTGTAATTCATACCTTCTACTCTGAAGCTTTGCACATGCAGAATATAAGGCGAGTCAAATTGCAAGCAGTGAGACCACTCATGTATGTGTTGGTTGAAATGGAAAGAAAAGAAAATGCCATCTCATTTGAAAGTGAATTTCAGTTGCCCATTCTGTTTGCAAGCGTCCCCTTCAGTGTGATTGCTCCCATGCCATTTCTCAGAGGAACAAAAATGTATAAATAGACTCTGACCCCTTTTATTGCACAGTGTGTTAAATGGGAAAGTTAAGGAAAATAACTGTAACCTAATAAAAATTCAGAGGCACCTCAAAACGTTAATGAACACTTTATTATTACAGATATGGAAAGTACAGCCCCATAACTACACATTGCTTTTGGGGCTTGCAAAACATAAAAATTACATTCTCTTGGGTAGTTTGACCGTTTTTTCATACCACACCTATTGTACTTTTTGCTGTTGAGATCGAATACAAACCATTTTCGTGATATTTTCTGATAACTGCTGATTAAAGGAATATGGAAAAATACATGGATACAGAACAAGGAATCAAGAAACCTGGGCTGGGCTTTTTTGCTGTGCTGCTTTGTCCATGACATAACCACAGACTTTGATTTCAATGACTCAGTCTTCTCATCTGTAAAATGAGGATAACATCTGAATGTCTCTCAGTGGAATGGTGAAATTTGATTTCAGCATGTGTAAAAAGGATATGGAGATTGCTAAGTGGCAAGGTGTTATTACCATATATTATAAATATAAACCTAGGAAATTTGGCATTGAATGTGTAGAGGGTTTTTCCCCTTTAGTTGCCCTTTAGTTTTAAATACTACTAGTAATAATTGACATTCTATTAACACTGAAACAACAGACAAAGGATTCTGTGCACACACATATAGCCAACATAAAAAAATGAAACAAAGAACAGGGCAAGTCTGTGGAGTCTGTGGTCTGAATATTCAAGCTAAAATGGAACTCTATTTGGAATATTTAAAAGGTTCCTTTTTCATTCTCTTTAAATACTACCTGATCTTACTGCTACTTTTTCTGCATTCATCACTATTATGGGTTAATTTTTTGGCCCACTGGAAGGCAAACTTTCTGTTCATGATTGCAAAGGGAGTTTCCTGCACAAGGCCCAAAGAGCCTGCCCTTTGGAATGGCCATGGATGCTGCTTTACCTTCACTCTTCTCAGAGTGCAAACCCAGACGCAAAACGAGATTATTCCCAAATTTATGGATACCCAACTAGAGCAGCATCTCTCCCTGAGAGCTAATGGAAGGCAACTCATCATGGTTAATAACACATTAGTTTAGGTTGGAAGGGACCTTAAAGACCATCCAGTTCCAAGCTCCTTGCAGTGTTGGGATGACATTTGCAGTTGTTGTGGGGACACAAACTGCCCCTGCCCTGTGGGGTATCTGGGGAGCTGTGCTGTGCCCTGCCAGGCTCCCCTCAGCACTGGCCACCAGGGACCACCATGGCTCCCGTGGGGCGGCCAATTTTATTGGCCCCTTTGGCAGATGTTCATGGAATATTCACGATATTCAACCCCTAAACCATTAAACCAAAGGCATATTTAAGAGGTTTCTGGA
Source organism: Geospiza fortis (assembly GCF_000277835.1). Taxonomy (NCBI): domain Eukaryota; kingdom Metazoa; phylum Chordata; class Aves; order Passeriformes; family Thraupidae; genus Geospiza; species Geospiza fortis. Next base: position 1,222,540 of record NW_005054456.1, read on the forward strand.
TCTGGCACTGGGTGATGTGGTTTAGTGGTTGCAGGGCCAGCTCTGAGTGGACTTTATGATCATGAAGGTCTCTTGCAGCCTTGACAATTCCATGATCCTAAACCACATCGCTCAGCGCCAGATCCAGACAGCTCTTAAACACCTCCAGGGATTGTGACTCCATCTCCTCCTTGTGCAGCCCATTCCAACACCTGACCACCTGAACAGTGGATTTCTTTTTTCTAATCTGAATCTCTGCTGTCGCCGTTTGAGGCCGTTTCCTCTCCGTGCAGACCCGGCAAACGAGAGCGGCCCCAGGTCACTACACGCTCCCGTCAGGGGTGATGAGCTCCCCCTGAGCCTCCTGGAGCCCCCGGCTCCCTCAGCCGCTGCCCATCAGACTCCCAGTGCGTCCCAGTTCCCCACTTTTGGTCTCTCCCAGTTCCCCAGTCCTTGCAGGAGGCTCCCTGCCCCCGGCCGGACCCGCTCCAGCAGTCCCGTCCCTGTGGAAGCGCAGC
>NW_005054456.1:1223316-1232132 GCF_000277835.1 Geospiza fortis
GCCTGCCCGGTCCGTGCTTCCCGCAGCTCCGGGCGGTGATTGCTGCCTCGGGACCTCCCGCAGCTCGTGGGCTCAGCGCAGGCGGTGCGGGGAGGCTGCGTTACACGAGCCGCCCGTTTTTCACCGGTTCTCCAACTTGGCGGTGTCTGCTGGCTCTTGCTTTCGGAGGGTTTGCCCCAGCGATGTGTTCGGTCCCGAGTGCAGAAGGCAGAGACAGCCCCTGGCATTGATTTCTAATCAAAGATTGAATAATTCCCGATTTTACTTTTCACCTTTTTTTTTTTTCTAACTGGTGTTAAAGAGGGCTGAAGAAGCTCTGCTTTGGTTTTGTCTTTGGCTGTGCTTACGTGCCTATTTATTCTTAAGGTCCTTAATAATATACTCTGCCGCGAGTATTGTGCATGCACGATATGTGTTTGCAGCAACATTTCTTGGTACATCTCCATGCAAAAGCTTTGTGGGTGAGCATTAGAAAAGATAAACATTTACTTATTCCAGTCACAAAAAACAATAAGTAAAGAGACTTGTGGTTTGATCTAAGCTAACTAACTAGGACTAGGTGCAGCAACTACTCTTGAGAGCCTCTTGCATGATTGTTTTCAGTGTATCTGTGTAATTACATAAAGAGGAGTGCTGGCAAAGGGTCCTGAATGCACAACTCTCATCTGGCATTCTTCTTCAGTGTGTTGGGTGTTGGAAATACTATTTAATTACTTTTAGTTTCTGTTTCAAAATTAAGACAGTTTAGTGCTCCAGAAGGATAAAGATCTGCCAAAAGATAGCACTTCTCACCTGCAAAGGCTGTGTCTGTTTGAACCTTATTCTTCCTGCTAGAACTGCTGAATTTTATTTTGCATATGGGATGCACTTACATGGTGGCTGCTAAGTTTTTCTTAGGATGGGCACCCATATTTGGTTACAGCTGTCATGACCTAGATTTAGTCCCAAAATCACAGAGGAAATGCTCCATGGGCCAGGCAGCTCCATCTCCCTTCAGATATGCACATGTTGTAATATGCACATCATGTTGAAAAAAACAACCCCCCTCCCTAGATCCTGGAAAGGCTAGACCTTGAATTTTTTTCCCTGAGGGGGTAGGAGTCACTGAACCAGAATCTGAACTTCAGTGTACATAGAATGCATTTGTAGCAGTTATGTGCTCAAAGATAAACTCAGTGCTAATGTGCAGTGAATCAATGCTGTCTGTGAGCTCTCAGGCTGCTGCAGCTCTGCTCCCGACTTCTAGTCAGTAGCACTCCCTGGAGAGAGCAAATGGTGTTTAGAAATCATCCTTGCAATCCAGCGGTTGACGGTGGAATTTGCAGGATAATTTGCCACAGTATTTGCTGCTCTTTGGAGAAGTTGTGAGCAGCAGCCAAGTCTGATATCGCAGCTGTTTGGAGAAGATGTAAAAAAAACAAAAAGACACCCAAAGGAACCTCGAGGTTCAGTCCCACGCTCCCCTTGGGCGTGTTTGGGGAGGGATAGAACTTCCTACTTGTCTGAGTTCACTTGCCTGCGTGGGGGGACTCCTCACTTCCAAAATACCTGCGAACAAGAATGCTTGGAGCCAGTTTCTGCTGCTCTGGGGGCAGTTGTGTACTTTGGTGTCTTCATCAATCTGGAGAACAAACATCTGTGCAAATAAATACAGTATTGTGTGCCTTTAGAAGTTTGTCAGTGAACTTGTGTCTGGGAATCTCACCTTTAAAGACAATAAATAAAGAGAATCTTGCTGAGAAACCACTGCTCTTTCTGGCAGCCTGGCTAAGAGGTGTATTTACTTACTGTTTGTATAGTCACCTTCTGCATAGGTACCTGAGTTGGTCCTTATTAAAGGACACTTCTGGGCTCTTGTTCTGTTCACTTCTGCTCTCTATGACCAGCTCTCTTGATGGTGCTTGTTAATTTTTAAGCCTTGCACATGTAGAATCCCACGGTGCCACTTGTAACTAACTTCCAATTTTGTATGTTTAGCAAGAAAAATATTCTCTTAAATTCAGTCTAGTGTTGAGGTAAGGAAAAGGTGTTTCTCCTTCTTTGAGAGAGTATCAACTGTAATTAAGATTCTGCAGGCCAACTCATGCCTGCAGTGCCAGTTCTGCAGTTCCTTTGTAATAATTTTCTGCCCTGACACACTTGTCCGATCTTATTTCCTTTATGTGGATGACAAAAAGCAGAATCTGCTACCACAACTAGAAGGCAGTTAAGGTACAACTAGAAGGCAGTTAAGGTTTCTGAACATCACTTAACATTAGAAATGAATTGTAGTTGTACACTGAACCAGCAGTGCATAGATGGCAGTTGCTTACCCCATTTTTGTTATCCATGCTTGCTGCTGTCATCCCTCAGGGATGAGGAGGAATTTTTGATCCTATTCTAATGCCATAAGTACTGCTGAGCTTGTTAAGATGTGAGAAGAGGAGAATAGTCGGGTACTTGTGGTTTATCCAGTAAGTGAGGTTTTCCTTGAGTAGTGTGGGTAATCAGAGGGAAAATACCTGTAATTTATGCTGCTGTAGCCTACATTTATTGTCTTCATTTTCACTGGAATACTGAAAACTCTCTTTCATAGTATAGGTGGTAGAGAATGTTTGGATTTTTTTACTAGAGCTTGGTATTCCTGTGCTGTTGCCAGGATATCCACTCATGTATTGAATTGCTGTTGCAAAGGTTGTTCAAAACAGTATATTTAAATGCTGCTCATACATATTTTCCTTTCCAGGACCTGCATCATCTTTTGGGAAACCTATCTCAGGTTTGGGGAAAAAAATAAAGTGCCTTTTTCAACTAATGTAGCTGCAGGCATAAATTCCATGACCTTGTTGGAAGTTTTCTAATAAAACAACAATTTCATTCCATGTAATCAGTTTTTTTCTCCCCGTGTAAGTGGCACTGTCTGGCTTTGCCCATTTTGCCCAGACCACAGTTCTTAGCAACAGCTTTATCAAGTGCATGTACACAGAATTGGCATGAAAAGAGAATGGATGGATAACTAATAGTACAACTTCATTGCTCAGGCAAGTAGTCAGGGACATGCACAGATTTATGTGGTCTCTAGATAACAGTTATAAAACATAAGAACACAAGTTTACACCAACACCTGTAGGAGTACTAGAGAACTCTTGGGTACAGTCTTGGTCCCACAACAGAAGATGGTCAGAGGAAATTATTTGGGATCCAGAAGCATCTGTCAGTCAGACAATTGATGAGTTGATCTGTGTGTCGGAGCTGCTTGCTGGAAGACAGAAAGAATTTACTTATGAGTTTGGATCCTTTAAAGCCTTTGGGATTTGCAGTGTGGCTGTCAGCAGAGGTAGGCTTTAGGTCTTGCCTGGGAAGCAGCAAGACAAGGAAAGCATTTCTTTGCCAGGCTTCTCACAGTGTGGGAGTGCTGCATGAAAAGCATCTTGAGCATTCAATTTTTGTCTTACTTGGTGATGTTTGAATGAGTGGCTGGTACAGGTCCCATCTGCAGAGCAAAGGCAGCTCATCACTGGGGCATCCAGCTCATGACCACTGGGGCTGGCTTCAATTTCTTGATTCATCAAAATCCTCAGGACTCTGTAGAAAGTTCTAAGGGTTTTTTGTGCTTCGTCTTTTTTCCCTGCATGAAAGTAGTAAGACTGCCTTGCAGAGTGCCAAGGCAATAAGTGCAAAGAACTGCACAGAAATTGGATTTCATGTAGATCTCAGTGGTGAGAGAACATTCCCAAATCAGGCTGAGAACTTAATGTAATTGTGATGGCTATGAGCTCTAATTTCATTTTCTTTTTGTTCAGGGAAATACAATCATATAGGGTAGGGATAATTTCATGCTGATTCAGAAAGATGAATGCTATGTATTGAGGTGCTTAGCATTCTGAAGGTAACTTCCAGTTGTAAGTAGTTTATAAAAGGTTTTATTAGAATTTAAAACTTTAAATTCTTGAGATTTCGCCAAATATATTCAGAAGAGATACGCTCCTTGCTCTAAGGAGAAAAAGCCAAACAAACAAAAAAACCACCCAAACCATGTGAATATACAGCATATTTTTTTCAGTTTCTTGTGTTGAGTGTTCCGTTCTCTACATATTTCTTCATGTGTTGAAATTGCAGAATATAAATTTGGCTTCCATGCTTCAATTCAGATGAAACTATTTAGCAAATAATGACTTGCAAGGGTCATAACTCCAGTGGTGAGAGCCCAGAGATGCTGTGGCTTACACTCTCCCTAACTGTGCGTAGTCTTAAAATATGACTGGAATTAAGGACTGCTATTTCTTCATACAGTTGTGCTTTTCAAAAAGAAAATAGGGGAGTACTGATATGCTGTTATTAATTTTCAGTTCTTAAAGGTGATAAAAGAGTAAAGAAGGGTTACTATGGGTTACTGTAAGATAAATGCAAAAAATAATCTAGGTTATTCCTGATAATAGGGGTATCAAAAGCTGCTGATTGTCTTTAAATTTGATTAAATAATTGGAGATGCTTGCAGTCCTCTTGTGAAAGAACACCCTGACAAATAAAATTCTGAGCATGCAATTTTAATGACTTCTGTGAATATGACTTATCAGATTACTTGTGGTACTTTAAAATCCAACTGGGACTGCAAATTTCTTGTCTGCCACAAATAAATTAGTGCCGTTTAGCTTCCAATTATGCAGCTTACAACCAGGTTAATCTTAATTGATTATATGCTTTCAGTGTGTTTGTATATGCCTGTCCAATAATCAAAACTTTTGTAGATGTTGGTGGTTCGAGTTTTTTGGATTGTGGGGTTTGTGGAAGAAAAAAGTGTTGCTCAGAATTGTTTATGTTTGAAAGAGTCAGAAACCTCCACTGTGCTGTGTAATGCCTCTGCATAAAGGGACACCAGCCTTTGCTTTTAAGGAAGGCTGACATAGTTGCTTGGCATTTGTTTTCATCTAAATTATTTTTATATTCCAGTCAATTTGGAAGTTCTGCTTTCTAGGTGAAGGATCCCCAGCTGATGTTGCCTTTGAAGAAAGCAGTTACCACTGGCCATGCTCAGAATACCTCTGTCTTTTCTCATAGTGTTTTTTTCCGTTCATAATTCACAGGGAACTTCTAAAATACTCCTTTATGAGTACTTAACTGACTCTTAATTTACAGACACTCTCTGTTGTTTAAATGCACTGACCTGAATCTTGGGAGAGAGAATAGATATTGTAGTGCCTTGTTCTCTGGGCAAGTGTTTCAAAGCTTCCAAGTGTTAGAATTCCTCTCCCAAGCCCAAGAGGGCTTGGCTACAAGAATATGGGAATATTGTAGGGATCTTTGTGCTTAAAAAACATAATTTAATAGAATTTATGAATTTATTAATTTCAAACCTTATCCTCTGTTTAGTTTTGCCAAGAGAACTTCTTAGAGGAACATTTTTGGAGCACAGAGTTGATCAATATTATTGTGTGTTGTGTTCTGGACATTAAAACCAAGGACACTCATCTCTAGACCAGATCAGTGAATGTCACCTTACTCACATTCAAATGTCTTTAAAAGACTTTCTGCCTCTGGGTAATGAATTTAGAAATAAATGTGGTCTCTTTATTTGTCTCTAGCTCTTTTTTCCTGCTTGCTTTTTTTACACCCATTTGCCACTTTTCACTTATCCTTCAAGCTCTTTGGGGCAGGAACTGATTCATGGTTACTTTGCTGGGGTCTTACACTGCACGTATTGGAGTGTCCCAGAGCCTTCATTTTTTAATTAGCTGGGAGAACTGTACAGCTTTAAGAAAATTTCCACTTTATTTCCTTTTACATTTTGCATTCCCCTTTTCTGCTTTAGACAGAGGATTTGCTGCATTAAACACACTGTGGACCTGTCAGTGTCCTGCAGCACTTGCTGTATTGAGTGATTTGATTTGAGACTGGCCTGTGGGGGTAAATGCCAGCACCAGTCTCTCCTTCTGAAATACACAGACAGTGTTTGAATGAGCTCGAAATTTTCCATGAGAAATTCTTCAAGTGTAAAAAGCAAAAGCAGTAGTTTTCACTGCTGTCTTGGAAAGGAACTGCTATCCTTGCACCAAAAGAAAGCTCAAAATGGAGTTTTCCCAGGGTTTGTCTGAGTCCGTTGTGACTCGCAGTGCTAGGCTGTGGTCTGGGCTGGCATTGTTTGGCCTGGGTGAATTAAACAATAGGCACAGCCTGCAAACAAGAGCACAGAAGCGTTTTCAAGGCCGTGCCTCTAGCAAGCAAAAAAACCCCAGACTGTTCAGGAAAGAGGGAAGTCATGGAGAGAAGTTAGTTATTGCCAGTGCTACAGATAGTGCACGGCAGGGGAAGAAACAATACAATGAAAAAAACAGATGTGAAATAAGAGAAGAGAGCAAGGGCTTGTCTTGAAGTTACTTTGGCCATGGCTTGCAGGAGTGTGAAGAGGAGTCAGTGTTAGGCAGCCCCTGGAGTTGGAGGAGTAAAGCAGAGAGCTGATTTCTGTCTGTAGCTTTTGCCAATGCTTGAGCTAGAATTCCAGTGGGAACTGAGCTGTGCAGAGGAGGTTAAAGTAGGACTGCTCTGGCATCTGTGGAGCCAGTCCTGCATTGAGGAACAAGATACGTGCTCCTGAGGCACTGGGCAGTGCTATTAAATAGAGACAATTATTTGTACAGCAGACTGGTTATTGATAATCTTCCATTTTACCTTTTGGGTCCTTCTGTAGCTGTTAAACCTGTATCTAGTTCTGTTCAGTTGAGAGTGTTAAATCTGTATACCGCTATCTATAAACATTGATGTCACATAACTAGTAAATTTCACAATGAATCCACTTGAAATTATCTAAGGGCATATTCATTGTGTAAACTGCTTTCATTTTAGTCCTGTGTATTAGGATACTTTGGAATTTCCAGTATGCAGAAACAGGTAAATATTCCAGCTAAACTTGAGACGGTTCACAAGGGTCTTTGTGAGAGTGGAGTTTCTGCTGTCATTCCACTTAATTTCTTTCAAGAGGTGAATAATAATACACCCCACTAATAAAGAACCCCAAATTGTGGAAGACAGGTATCTTTTCCAGAGAAGGAGATAGATTTATCTTGTGAGCCCTGTGTGCACAGCACAGACAGTGCTTCTTACTAACCTTATGATGGCTTCTGCAAGAGTTGGTGACATGTCTTTGTCCTTTCTGAGCATGTGCTTCTTGCTTTTTCCGTTAAGTAGGAAGAAGCATAACTCATGGCTGAGCAGTGTGAGGTTAAAATAAGAGAACAAGTGACAGTGGGACCAGTGAGACTCCACAGGTGTGTTTTCAGTAGAAGGTAGTGAGGATGGTGTGCCTGTTGAGCAGTGGTGTGACATCTCTGACTGTAGAAAGTTTGTGGAGATGGCTGCTAATTCTGTTAAGAACAAATTTCAATGCCTTGGTCTGTGCTTATATTACAGTCAAGTTTGGTTTAGATTATGTGCTTCCCCTAGGACAAAGTGTGCAGAGATCAATGCAAAAATTAACTAGCAACCTTCCTGGTGCCTTTCAGCCCTAGGCTGAGTACATAGTATGAGTATCATACATCTTTGAGATTGCTCAGCTGTATCTTTGCAGGTTTCCTTATAAGAATAAGTAATTTTGTTAATTATGTGATTTAAAAAAAAATTCTAGGTCTTAATCCGAATGTGGATGCTTAAAGCTGAGTAAAAACTTAAGTTCTTGCAAGTATGTCTCAAATACTTACTCGTGGAGCTGCTAATTCATATACTGCAAAGGAATGCTTGTGTTGGGTTTTCCAGTGGGATCAAAACTTATGATGAACTGAAGAAATCACCTTGAACTTCCTTGAGCTTTGGGAGCAAAACCAGAATGTTGTACAGAACTACCTGAGGAAATGGTATTAAAGGGAGGAAAGCAGATAAAGGTAATAAAATAGGTATCCCATGTAGGGAATAACTATAGGACGAAGTTTGCAAATGGAGTCTGGGATAGGGATAAGACAACAGGAGGCTCTTGTAGCCTGCTGAAGCTGAGTGTGTGCACTGCTTTCTGGAGATCTCTGTGCTTCCCATCTGGTGACTGCCCAGACAAAACAGGAGAACCATCTGCCTCCCAGCTGGTCCGTCAGAAGGTGCCTACAGGGAAGCTCACGTGTTTGTTTGTGGAGCCTGTCAGTCCTTGCAGCCCAAAGATGGGATGTGAGGATCAACGGGGAGAGACAGAAAAGGGGAAAACGGGGAAAAGAGGAATGCACACAGAGAGGGCTTTCTCTTCATCATTAGAAACTTTCTGTGTTGTTCACTTGTTTGTGTGAAGGTGCATCCTTCCTCTGGTGTCGTCTGAACAAGGAGTAGTGGTGTAAAAACCAATACCTAGTTTTTCTTAAAGCTTCAAACATATCTTGCATCTGTTTGTCTTAACCTATGCTAATTAATGATTGGAAATCAGCTTAAAAGGCAGTGCATGGAAATCTCGAACTTGAATGCTGACTTGCCTCATCTTTCCTGAAAGTATGTACAAAACTTCTAAAGCATCTGAACACTTGCTGGCAAACAGTAGCTCCCTGTAGTGGAGCAAGACAAGAACGGAGGCTTGCAGATTTGGCACAGTTTGCTATAAAATCAGAGATGTTTTGCTGGAAGGTTCATTTTTGATTCATGGGTTGCTTATTGGCTTCTTGTTACCTGCTTTAAACGTTTATGGACGCACTTAGAATCATAACAATGCTTAACATTCAGGAGCCCTCCTAACACCCCCCATTTCAGAAGCTTTAGTCTGGGATTTTTTCGTTTGCTTTGCATAACAAGTCATTAAATCATAAGAAGCAGAAGGATTGCTGTGAAAGTCAGCACATTCTGCTCTCCTCTGTAGTTCCACGAGGGGAGGGGAG
>NW_005054456.1:1232222-1279623 GCF_000277835.1 Geospiza fortis
GGGCAGTGTCTGGCAGGGGATGGGATGGAAGGCCTGGAGCTCACTGGGTGAAGGGATGGAGCTGCTTCAGTCCCTAATGAGGTTTACTAAGAACAGCAGTGGGTTCTTTGCCAGTCTTGGCAGGGGCCAAGGGTATTAGCCGTGTGCAGGGGTTGAAATAGAAATCAAGGTTTATTTTTAGCGCCGGTCTCTTCAGGGCATATTGGAAACCTGATCAGGGAAGGGAAGTACTGTCATGCTCAGTGTGAGGGAGGCACCTCAGCACCTGCACTGTCAGGGGATCGTGAGCTGGAAGTGGGAGCGTTGGATTTATCTAGAATGTCACCTCCTGGTGCTGCTGTGGGTTTGGTTTATCTCTGATTTGCTTGGCCAGATCTGGAGTGCTAAATGGTGATGAGGGCACAGAAGGAAAACTACTTCCCAAATTACCTAATCTTTTCATGGTTCAAATAGCTCTATTTTATTATGCATGAATGCAGATATTATTATTAGCCTCATGCATGGCTTATATTTTGATTAATTTTACCTGGAGCACTTAAAGGTAAACTACTGTAAAATAAACACACAAATTATGCTGATCACAAAATATTGTTGTGAAAGACTACTGTGGGAGGGCAAACTCGGAATAGAAATGAGATATGATTTGACTCTAAGAGAATTTTTCCTCTCCAGGGAGTTTGCTGAATATGTCCATGAAGGCACCCCCCCCATTAATGCAACATGTGACACAGATTCTAGTGAAATGGTTGTTAACTGGTTTCCTGTTCTGGGTATCCTGATTCATTACAGAGGTATTAGGCTCTGTATTTTACAGAAATATATTTTGTGGAAAATTCTTTTCCATGACGCTTCACTCCATAGCAGACTGCTACATTCATTATGGAAAACTAGGCAGAGAAATCATACATATCTGTGCCAAAAACCATTTAAATATATTAATTATTAAGGTTTATTTTATCATATCAAAGCAAAATAAGATAGGTATTTCTTAAAGATTGCATAGTGCAACAACATGCAATGCATTTTACTGTAGTAAAATGTGGACTTTGAAAGTCACAGTTTTGTATTGTAAATTTACCATGAAATTGTCAAGGGCCATAAAACCTGTCTGTTGACTAGGAACTTGGTGAAATTGAGCTCACGTATCTCAGGAATGTATCTAATGTGATGTCTGTTCACCTTTTATTAATATTCTGTTCAGATCCTCAGTTCACATTTGATTCTGGCTTTCTCTTGGTTAAATGGATCACATCCATGTGACATGAAGGTGCACACCTTGTGCCTTAAATCTGCTACTTTCAAATGTGGAGGCACATTGTTTCTATGCAAATAATGAAGCATTGAAGGAGTGAACATAAAATATTTTATCTGACATACAAAAAACCTTGATGTGCAGAGTCCTCTGGCTGGGTATTTGTAGAGTTTTTTCACCTCTGTGTCCTCTGCAAGCTGAACTGTTTTTGTAACCCACTTTCCTGTCTTACAGAATCTCAAATAATCTTTTGCAACCTGAATTAATTAAAATAAGCTGACTAATTGTTTTGCAGATGTAACACATTTTTAAATCAGTGCCTTCTAATCATGAACATTATTCCAACTGTACATTTCTTTTTGATTAAGTAAATAAATACATAATCCCCCATATCCATTATGGCTGCTTTCTTTGTTCAGTGAGATTTCTAATAGTAAAATACTTCTGCAAGTAAAATAAAATTAATATTGTACCTGTTTAATTGCAGGTTGCTTCTTACTATAACTTTGTTATGGAAATTTTGGATATTTCATCTTTGAGAGTTGAGGCAAAATTGCAGTGTTGGTCTTAACTGAAGCTGGTTTAGGTGCAGAGTGACTTTGTTCTGTTGGGATAATTTCCTGCCTGAGTTAGCTCAGGCTTCCTGGGCACCTCTGTCTCCTCCCTTGAGGAAAGATGTACCTGGATTTCTGGATTTGTCTGAAATCTAAGTGGTATTTCAAGAAGCTTATGTTCCTTCAGCCTTTGTGATGTACAAGGTGTCATTGGATCTGAATGCCCTGGTTGTACATTTCTGCTCTCAGAGCACCTGCGGTGGGATGCTTTTCCTCTGGCTGTTTTCACTTCTATTTGTGTTAGAATAGATAATTCTGTTGTTCTCCACTTGGTGTTTTTTTGGGCTGGATTCCCATCCATGTGACATGCAACAGTGTACAAAAATCAGAATTTTGTCTGACTTGGTCTGATCTAGAGAGTGAAAAAACAGTGAGCCTTGTTTGAGGTATTTTTTTGCCAGTTGGTAATCTCATCGTGTTGTAGTATATCTGGTCTGTGACTTGTGTGAAAAGAGCCTCAGAGATGTATAGGATTGGGTTGAGGAAGACTTTTGTTTGCTGCTGCAGAGAGAAATTAATTCAAGACATGGCAACAGCTGCGGGTGACAATTTAGAGTTGCTGAATAAGTATTGTAATCAGCATTTATCACTGAAATCACATGGGATTAAACACTTTGAGGTGATTGTTCTTGGGCACAGCCTTAGGGAGGGTTATTACCATGACACAACTAGTTGTCATGGCAATGCATGGAGAAGAGGGAGACTCTTCCTTCCTCTTTTGCATTTTGCACTCCTCTTATTAAAGGGAAGTCAGATCATTGGCAAAGTTGTAGTCTCCATTCTTAAAATAAAACAGCAATTTGTACTATGGGTCCTTCACGTTCTGGGTGAGATCACAGCACATTAGGTGTCCCTTTTGTGGATTTGCCTTTTCTGTGTAAAACTGGCCTCAACTTTCTCATGTGTGGGTGTGTTCCCTTCTTCCCCTGAAGCTGGGTTTTCCATGGAAGCCAGCTGAGTTGCCAGTGCCTGTCAGGCAAGGTGAAACAGGGTGGCAGTGTGTGGGGACACTTCTGTGGAGCTGTGCAGGGCACTGGGGTAATGCTGCCTTACAGGTCACCCTGCCTGCTTTCCCTGTAACTCTTCACACCCTGCAAAGTGATTAGTGAAGGTTGATATCAAAACAAAGAAAATCTGGGGGGAGTGATACAGTAAATTAGTCTCCCTGACTTGTTGATGGATTTTTTTTATTTAGCAAAATGAATATTGGTAGCATTTCCTTTCTGTGTGATTATCTGTGAGTTGTAGCCCTGCATTTTGCTGAAGTTACCTTGGTGAAACTCAGATAATGTGAATGGGTCTCTGCACAAATGCTCAATTTACTGTTTTGGAGTCTAATTTATAATTAAAATTTATTTTTGAAGATCTTGTTTCAGAAGTATTTTGTAAACATCACTCAGTGGTTTACTTTATGCAGCTAATCCCCTTTGTCTTTCATGTCATGGAGTAATGACAGGTCTTCATAGACCTCTCCCTGCTTGGGTCTCATCAGAATATGATTCTAGCAGTGCTATGGGTTATTACATACATGTGTGCAGCCCACAAATGCTCATGTGGTAGCAAAGAGTTTCTATTATTAAGTGTAAGTCACATATAGCTGTGCAAAATAATGGAGTTTGTTTTGGAAGAGGTATTAGATAAGTTTTATCTTTGAAACTCTGTAGTCTTAAAACATAAGGTTTGATAAATGTTTTTACAACAAAATGCTTTGCCAGGTCTCAAGTCTCATTTGACAAGTTTCTCCTTACAAGCTGAGCAGCCCCCAGTTAGTTATTTAATAAAAGCATCAGCAACCTCAAGTAGAATTTTATGTATTTATTTTGGATATTTATTTCATGAGTTTCAGTTGTAGAGCTTTTCTTAATGTGGATTGATTCTTTCTCACAGTTGCTGCAGCCCAAGCCATAGCAGAAGAAAGAAGAAGCCAAAGTGGCATTAGCCCTCTTGCAGTTCAGACCTCAATAAAGACAGCAACTAAACCAGGTATAATTACAGGTCATTGCAATTAATGAAGTGCTGGGCTCACAAGGGAGGGTTGGAAGGGGTTGAAAAGAACATATTTAGAGAGAAGTTTGGTGCTCTTTCTTCAGGAGGCATCAGAGCACGTGGTAGATGGTTTGTAGGTCTGGTTTTGATGACAAATTTCTGTTTTTGACTGACTCGGACTTCAGTTGAAGTTGCCTGTCTTGTAAGCAGGGCATGACAGCAAAGATAAATGATGGTAACTGGGCAAGTTACCAGCTCACTTCTTGCTGAAATTCGAGTTTTTATATCTGCAAAGACTGCCTAAGTCTTGGTTCTGCTTAGTCTGCAAATGAGTTGTCCTACAGTGCTCTGAATTTGTAATGACAGGTGAACTATCTGTTCCCAGATGACATTTTCCTAAATTCCTGTCGTTCTTGTTCATGGGAGTTAATATGTACAAGAATGAGGATCAGGGCTGAATTTGGATTCTCACATGTCTGACTTCTTAGGCTTTCCTTTGTACCTATTGAGCCTTTAATATGATGTCTGCTTTCTCTTGCACCTGTTAAAAATAGTGTTGTGAGGGAATGGAAAGAGGGAAGAGGAGGATGTTCAGCTTTCTGTGAATTTTTCAGATGGTGTCTTTTATCTCTATATAGAGTGTGCAGTGATTTGGTGGTGTGTGCATCTCTCAGGAAGTTTCTCCTTTTGACAGAAAAGACTTTTGACATTTTATTTAAATTTGAATGTTCAAAGTCATTGACAATTATGTGTCTTCAATTTTTGTTTTGACAGTGATAGATGGTTCCATGCTAAGAACAGAAGAAAGGCAAAGACTGGCCAGGGAGCGTAGAGAAGAACGGGAAAAGCAACATGGTATTTTCATGTTTCACTTAAAATATCATTTTCTAAAATGTTTCTCGTACAGGAATTACTGTCCCCCTTACTCTGTGTTTTGTCACTTTTTGTCAGCTTGCTGGGGACAAGAGACAAGGGCTGCTCTTGGTCTGGCATCAGTGTCCATCTGTGAACCTGAATGAAGAAGTTTTTGATTTCAGAGGGGAACATTAGAGAGTTGTAGCTTGTTGAAGCTCTGTGTCACTTCTGACCTTTCATTTCTTAGTGACCACCCAGCAAATTTAGCTAATTCCTTACTGGAAGCCTTAACAAAACCACTTTGGAAAATAGAACTTTAGCTTAGAAGTCCTTCCTATAGCCCTGAAGACTGACGTTTGAAGAGTGCTGATTCAGAGAAAACCAAGAAAGATTTAGCTACTTGAATAGCTTGTTTGCCTTGAACACTGCTTCCCTTGTTTCCCAGCACACTGAAATGACTCCTGCATTGAAGTGTCAGCAGTATACACTTTATCTTAGCAGGGAATCTGAGCTAGATAACAGCAGAAAACTCTTACCCAGCTTTATGCTGTTTGTGATGTGAATCAGTGCATGTGTGTGTAGCAGGAGATTAAAGGGTCACAGTGTGCCCTGCAGTGCTGGGTCTTGGGCTCCCAGCTTCTCTCCCAGTGAGGAGAGATGTCTCTTTGAGCTGTGTGTTTGTTTCTCAACATAAAAGCAAAGACCCACAACAACAGGAATTACTGTGTTATCCTAATATGGGAACAGGGTAGTATTACAATGCATATAAAATTCAGAAATATTTTGGAGGCCCTATGTGTAGATGCTGCCTGTGCATTGTTGGTGTGATTATCTGGTCTCTTGGTTCATTTCATCTGTCTGGCCATGGAAAATACTCTGTGCATTCTAGCTTTGTGTCACAGGACCTGAGGCTTCCTGTTGAACTGCACACAGCTGTTCCTTGCTGGAGGCTGCAGAGAATCGTGATAGAACTATTTTGAACTCTGATACAGGAATTGTAGGGTCTTCCCATCTTGTCACTCAGTGCCTTAAATATTACTATATTTTGTTCTTAAAAAAAAAACCAAAAAACTACAGCATTGGAAATTCTACTTTTTGATTTTTGATTTACAGCTTCCTTACAGAGACAGCACTATTATGTTGATAAGAAAAGTGTATGCTTAATTTAGGGGATATACATATCCTGATATTCCTGTCTAGACAGTAAAGCCTAGTAGCAGGCAAAGTTCTAATTCCACTTCCAGCCTGGGGACAGAATTAAAGATGAGTCTGTTGTTTGTTGTCACCTCTGCAAGCTCATCTTCCTGTACACTTTCACTTCAGGTGGTAAGAATTCTGCTGGAATAGTCTCTTGCTTGTAAGTTGTATTGCAATATTGATGAATGGCTAAGTTTGATTTTAATTTTTTCTTAAAAATATTCTTACAGCTGCCAAAGAGACACAAATCCTTGAAAAGGAGAGAAAGGCAAAACTCCAGTATGAAAAACAGTTAGAAGAAAGGCAGAGAAAGCTGAAAGAAATGAAGCAAAAAGAGGAACAACGGAGGGCAGCAGTAGAAGAAAAGAGGAAACAAAAAATAGAGGAGGAAAAGGTAACACACATCAAAGTTCCATAGTTTAAAAGAACTACATGGTTTTCCTACATTACCATGCTGTGAATGAGAAACTCAGGGAAATGATGAATGTGTTAGAACATAAAAGTATTTTCCACGTCTACAGTGGGCTATGTAGGCACATGTCCACCTTCCCCATAGAGCTTTGGCTATAGCTGAGGCACTCAGGACTTCAGGAGCTGTGGCTGTTTGACCACTGGCTGTTTTTCACATGAGCAAAACCCCCAACCCATATTCCTAGATTTCCAGATACCTTCAGAGCACTTTGTAGAGTCTGTCTGTAAATCAGTGTGGGTGACAGGTCTTAGACTTACTTCTTTTATTTCTGGGTCTTGTTTCCTTGGAGCCCTGCTGTGGCATGAGACTCACACTCTCTTAATTCTTCTAAACCAGAATTCATTCTTGTATGATGAAAGGTGCTGATGTTATCTGTGTATTTGTCATTTGCTGCTTTGAACTGTGTGGTGACTGTTCTCACTGGCCTTTGCTCTGACTGCACATGGACAGGCAGAGCAGAGTTTGAGTTTGGGACTCACTCAATGGACAGAAGCTGACAGGAGAAATTAATACATGAAGTTATTCCATCATTTTGACAAGTAGATCTGTTAGTGCATATTAAATGTGCAAGTTCTTATTATAACTTATTAACTTTTTCAGCCAGGTCTCGTTTAGTTAATCTTCTAATAAGGGAGGAGCAGTAGCACAGTAGCAAATACTGTGGAAAAGGGAGTGGTTCTAAAAATCTTGAAGACCACTAGCTGTGGTGAGGATTCAGATACCTGTCTCACCCCTGCTCCTCAGGTATTCTGCGTATCTCTGAGCTCACTAGATTGAGGTCTTGAGCTCATTTCTGTCTTTTGTAAAGTAAAACCTATGTCTTTAACTCTGACTGAAGAATTACTGCACTGCAGATACCTCCATGGAAATACAATCTACAGATTACATAATGTCTGGATGCTTTGGCACCTTAGGTAAACTCTAGTTCAGGTTTCTCTAACAGAGGGGAAACTAAGCTGTATATTTCAAACAAAAACTTTTAGTTTTATCTTTTGTCAGTGAGCAGAATCCTCCCTTCCTTCCAGGTTTACATTGTGTGTTTTGCATGGTGACTTCTTTAGTTTGTGTTGTGAAATGGTGTTGAGAGGAGGTGAAAGTCTAGTGTCCCCAAGTGGGAGAAATGATTGTATAATGAGTTCCCTTGACATCTTACTGCAGTGTATCTGCAGAAAATACTGCTTCAAAAGATCACTTGGGATATAACTATTCCAGAAAAGAAATGTGTTGTTGACACGTGTGGAAACCTGGCTGGCAAGAAAGAGTCTAGCATGGTTCATCTTTATGCACAAGAGCTAAAGCTCCCCTGCTGGCAGTTACTAGTTCTGGAGACAGCAGCAAAAGCTTCTTTCAGCCCTCTTTGTCCTGTCAGCAATGGCTGCTGAGGCCTGAAGTTGATTGGTCTTCTTTTATAGTTTCGCCTTTATGTCTTGCTGTTCCTGGTTTCATCGCATCTCTCATACTGTCAGTGTCTGTTAAGACTTGGGTCATTCTTTGAAAATACAAATAACTTTATACTTGGTATTTTATAATGGAGAAATTTTATCACCTTTTAGAAATAACTTCACGATATAAATAATTTCAAGGGTAACCGATTACTTTTGCTCAGTTTGGGGTTCATCCCTATTTAGAAAATAAGTAGTGCTGTTTACTGAATAGGAAATCTGTTTGGTGGCTATTTTAAGTAAAGAGAAGAATAGATTATCTGTGCTTTAGCTTGACCTAATCATGTTTTGAAGTAGTGTTTTGAAGCCATTAATTACCTCCAGCATTCTTTGCATGATAATTTTGTAACAACAGCCTGGTAAAACATTATAAATCATGCTAGGGGGGTGGGGGTCTATATTTTGTTTCCTGGCATGGCTGTGGTTAACAGTTAAGCTTCATGGAGGTGTTGTTTGGTAGGAGCGCTATGAAGCAGTTCTGCACCGCACCTTGGAGCGGAGTCAGCGGCTGGAAACACGACAGAAGAGATGGTCATGGGGGGGGTCTGTAACTCCAGACTCAGAAGGCAAAACAGGTAAGCAGCACTGGGTTTAGTAGGAGTGAAATCATGGAATATTCTGTGTGAACACTGGCAGATGGAGCACTATTCATAGGGACCTGGGCATCCTTTCCTGTCTGGGATTTTAAAGCAGGATCTGTGGGAACATGTCATATCTGTACTTGCCCTGAAATGCTGCTCAGAGCTATTTCTGACCTTGGGAAGAGCTGGAGAGAAGCTCCATGGGAAATACAGCATGTGACAGCACTGCCAGCCCTCAAACATCAGCTAAGAGGAATTATGATCTGTAATATTAAGATAATTCAGAATCCTTTAAATGCAGTTCGTGGAATGGAGTGCTAGGACTGGCGATGAAACCAAAAGTACCCAGTTGTACTCTAATATCACATCTAAAATGTTTTAAACACACCCTTGGAGTTATGGAATGCTGACTGATTATTTGAATGCCCAGTAATGGGTAAGGAGATGCAGTGGACAGTCCAAGCTTCTTGGAACATGGATTCTATTCTGGATTAGGTGATGCATTTTAACAGTCTTTAATTTGAAATCAGATAATTTCCTGTTTCACAGTTGACTGTTTCTGCTTGTAAACATTCTGAAATCAGACCAGCAAATATAGATTGCAGTGGAAGGGATCTTTTCATGCACTACCTAACCACCAATAAATAAGTTATTGGCCAGGAATAAAATAAATCAAAAAACGCTTTAGTTCAGCGTATCCTCTATATTGGTGGAATTGTACTGAGTGTGGTACTGTCATTTTCTGTCAGCTTGAGTGTGTGTTTGTAACATGTTTGAAAGTGCTTTGATATTAGTTGTCATTATGATATGCAGCATCCCTTTTTTTTTTGTAAATTTGCATTTTTTTGCTATTTGACCTCATGACTTCGCTTACAAACCTTCTTCTTCTACAGAACAACAGAGCACTGATGAAGGTGGAACTGGTGGTATAGATTTCTAAAATTTTCTTTTTCTGTTATTTTACACTCGCTACTAACCTTTTAAGCTTGAGTTCTCACACTAAGGAAAACCATCTTCTTTTAGATCTTTTCCTGGATCTTGGCCAGCTGTGCGACAAATGTGATCCCTAAGTAGAAAGCAGCCCCCCTCATTTTGGCTATCCCTCCCAGCTAATTCAACTACAACTTAAGTCATGGCATGCTGAGGGAATTTTCAGGGAAAGGCTATATGCATTTGGGTTTTTAGAGGTCTGGATACAGCGCAGGGAGAAGAGAAATTTCTATGGGCAAGTATTTGAATATAAATAATTCAGTGGTGTAAGGTTTGGAGGGTTTAAGGGCGGTTTCAGACTCCCATTGCTTTGCAGAAAGTACATGGTAGGTCTCGGTTTGGTTTACCAGCAGGTGAAGTAACATTTGCAAAATCAAAGATATTTTAGTGAAACTTTGTGAAAGGGAATGGGTCTCTTGAGCAGTTTGATACTTTTTCCATGAAGGCTATTGCAAAATCAGAGCTGTCCCAATTACCTAAAGATAATTCTACACATGAAATGTGTTTTCACTGGATTTCTGGCACTTTCCAGTGCACAGACTGGGCCATTCATAGAAATGCTTTGGATCACTGATACACATGTTTAATAAGCAAAATTATTTCTTGTAGCTAGATTGGGGTGAAAACTCTCAGCTGAGACCCAGCTGAGTCTGAATCCTGGCAGTCTGTGCGTGCCCACAACGTTACTAATGCAGTGCAGCTGTCTGTGACACGGACAAGTGAGACTTGACAATGCAGTGAGGTCTGACTGAGTATGGTTTAACTACTCTGGCAACACAGCAGAAACCTGTGTATTTTAGTTAACTTTTCTCCTCCCTTGCCCTGCACATCATGAGCCCCTAATTTTCTCCAAAATCAGCCCGTTTGGCTTGGTTTGTTTATTTGCTTTACATGTGTTCCTTGGATACATAGATAAATCCATTCACTATCTCTCACTACCAAATATCATTTAACCTTGAAACTGGGAAATCACTTTTGCCTTACATGTTTAAGAAAGCGCTGGGTTTTATTCTACTAACAAACACAAAATAATGTTCTTTGCTCTCTCCTGATTTGTGTGAGGAAATGAGCCTTGTCTGTCCTTTCCGTTGTGGAGGAAGATCTTCAGTGCTGCTGAAGCACATTTAAGATAAAATACCTTCCAACAGAAATGCTCCTGATATAATAATAAGTGTTTAAACTGTGATTTATGCATCATAAAGTAACTATGCAGATAGTTCAGCAGCAGTAGATCAATTTGGGTAACTTGGCACCAATCAGGAAAAAAATTGCTGTGGACATAAACAGGTAATGCAATGTCCTAGTCAAACCCTTGTGCACCCACCCACATTGTTTTAAAATTGTGTTTGATTTTGTGTTAATGTTTCAAACATGAAGCTATGAGGTGTGGGGTGGATAATGTGGAACCATGACTGGTTTTACATTTCTCATATTTATTCCTATTTCAGGGTAGTTCTTTTTGAGAACTCATTACTTTATTATTAAAAATCTACCTAAGCCATGTGGGATACTTAAGTGTGGCTGGCTTTCTAAAAAATCCTTATATGGTCCATTTTGCTTTATATTTGTGTATTTTCTGGAAGGACAACAATTACCTTTTCTTTTTACTCTGAAAAATGACATCATATGAGCTCTAGTCCATTACATCATTGTGGCTGAATAGTGCATCTTCTCTAACTGCATGTCTGGAGCAAATTTCAATGCAATATTATATTTCCACTGTCAAATTCTGTGGCAGATTTGGGATTAAATCCCCGTTTCTTGAAATGAGAACCATTTGGGGAACTGATTTCAAATATTCTTTAAATATTTTAGGACAAAAGACATTCTTGTCTGTTGTAGTGCTGTGCAAAAAAAATGCAGAATCAGATACGTCTTCCATGAACTGGGTGTGTCAACAGTAATATTTAGGAACATTGAGTGGCAGAGCAGAGGTTTTGGGCGATAGTGTGCTCTGGGAAGTGAAGCCCATGTAATGGAACATTTCCCCAGCCATCAGCAGTTCTGTGGGATGTTGAGTGTGATTCATGAGACCACAGCAGGGATCCTGCTGATGGAGAAATGTAAAAATGGATGAAAGCCCCAGAGTCAAGTGTTACATTAATGGCATTGCTGTCAGTGCTGAGATGAAGCAGGCAGGGTGTGGGTCTGCCAAGAGAAATGGCCAGGCTGTGCAATAAAGCATCCTTGATGACAGTCCTGCTAAAGGGGGTGTTTTAGTGGTGCCTGCTGAGCAGAACAAGAGGTTCAGGTGCATCAGGACTGGAGACATGCTATTAGAATAGAAATGGGGCTGCCAGAGTCTCCCCTTGCTAAATAAAGAGCTTCCTTGTCCTGGTAGAAATTTGGAAGGAAGTGAGAGACAGCTGATCTTATTTCATGTAGCCTAATGTTATCCAGCCTCAGGCAATGCTGCAGCACCCTCTCTCTGTGAAATCCTATGAGGATTGAAAGCTCCTCTGACTTTCTTAAGATCTCATGTTTCTCAGCTCCTTGCCCACTTCCAAGTCCTGCTGCATGGCAGACATGTGCTTTCTTCAGCTCTGCTGCTGCAGTTTGCTTTCCCCCTTCCATTAGAAAAATAGAGAAGTTGGTGTCACATGGGCTCTGTGCTTCTTGCATTTCAAACCCTTGATTGAGGCAGGAATATCCTGCCTGTCTTCTAAAGCTTTTTTTTTTCTAGAGAAAGAAACTTTAAAGTTTGCAGAATTGTGAATGAGGTAGGGAAGAAGCTGAGGCCATCTGATCATGCAAATGTATTGATTGAAAAAGCATTGACCTCTGTACCTGGGTCACAGTAGGTGATACACCAAATCTCAGATTTCATACAAGTGCTGAAGTACTAAATTGAACCAAGAGAAATCTGTGTGAAGTGTCTCTGTAATGTTTGGAGGTGTTGGACTCAGTTGAGTTCAGGTAGGAGCCAGGATTTCCTTTAAAGAGCAGACACTAGAGGGTAGCCTTTCCCTTCAAAAGCACCCGAATACATCAATTACGAGCTTCCTCATTTTCGTATATAAAACCTCTTGAGGCTGTTTAGTTATCCCAGTTCTCAGACTCATTCGTAAAATGCCCCCCTTTTTTTTTCTTCTTCTTTTTGTTATGTTGGGGAAGCATGCACTAAGCTCAGATCTGAATTTCTAAACTAGATTCAGTAGATCTCCTTCTTATCCCACGGGGACTTTGCTCTTTTTCACTGTCCCAAGAGCTTCCCATAGGGCTGTCCGTAGGAATCCTCATGTCCTGGCTCTGGCTGTTAGGGGCTGTTGTAGCATGCTGGCAAAGGGAAAAGATGTTGCCTCTGTGGTGAGTAGTGCTGCTGTGTCCTTTGGTATTTATGCACTAATGAGTTCAGATTAATCATCTTTACTGTGCAATGTGTCAGTAAAATTGATTACTTGTATTAGATGTTTAGAATTTCGTGTGTTTGTTGTGCTGGTCTGCACCACTCTGTGTACATTAATGTTTTCTGCTTACTGAGTTTCTGTAGCAACAGGTACGTGCTTTTCCAAGGCTTTCACACTCGGGAGTAGTGTTCATCCTGAAAGTACATTATTTGAAATTAAAAAGCAGGTATTTATCTGCCTTGTAATAAACTTTCAGTTCTGCCACACAAGATGTGATTTTTATGCATGTGTATGTATCTGTATACACATAAAAAAAAATATTAATGCCTCTTGTGGCAGGATTTTTTCTGAAAAATTGCAGATTTGATAGGAAACATTAAGTGAAGAGTAGCTTTTAGAGAAAAAATGGCAGTTTCTAAAATACAGCAACCTTTGTGAAGCAATCAGAAATAGGAATGCTTTCTTGCCTTTCCTTAGGACTTGGTTTTATTCCTCCAAAATAATTTATTTTGGTTTGGATTTATTAACTAGTGATTAAAAAACTGTTTTGACATGCCTATGTGGCTAGAATGACAAAAGACATTTTCCAGATTTTGTTGTTATTTTCTGTGTCTTGCCAGTCTGATAACAGCAGACAACCTCAGTAGCTTTTGTCCTTACATGTTAGGGGCATGGGGTTTAAAAATCCCTTTTTTGCACACATATGCATAAATCCTGGCATGACTCCACTAAACTCTACCTGCTCTGTGCCTGTCCCAGCTGGTGTTAATGGTATCAAGCCTATTCAGAGGAAAACAAAATTTTTTGTTTGTCATCAAACAAAGGCAGAAATACCTTTCAGGATGTAATACTTGGAGAGTGAGCTCTCAGCAAGGTGTGAAAGGCTCAGAATGAGGGCAGGTTCTGAAGTTATCACTTCTCTCCACAGCCAGCAAACGCTCACCCTCCACAGCCAACCTCAAACAGGCAGAGGCTGCCGTGAGCAAAGGCCTGTCCTCGTCATCTGCAGCTCTGTTAAATGCCTCAGATCGAGGTGAGTGGGGGTGTGGGTTGCTGGGAGCAGGGCACTGCTCAGCTGTGCCTGGGGAGGAGACAGGAGGTGGAATAAAAACTCCTCCCTCCTCCCCTGCTGTGTGACTCACTTCATATTTTGATCTCAGATGCATTTCATGCAATTTGTTAATCCAGCCTGACTGGTCAGGGCTTTGACCCAGTTGGTGTGATCTCTGTTAGAGGAGAAGAGCAATGGTAAAAACTGCTGGTTTTTTTATTTTTTATTTCTATAATTCTGTTACTAAAGTCAAATCTTGCTGAATGATTCACAGATAATTTCCCATCATCTCTATGGATTTGCATGCCTTAATTCACACCCTAAAAATTCAGGAAAATAAAAACAGTGCGAAAATAGAGTTTGCCTTGTTCTGTTAGACAGCTTCAGTCATTTGATTGCCAGTGGGAAGGAAAAAAATCAATTTTGACAAGGAATTGTCCTAATATACTTGTTAAGATAAATAAAAACTTTGTAGGAGCACATGTTTTGGCTTGTTTTAGCATGAGATTTTGTTATTTGGACTCTTCCCAGAATTTCTTATGAACCTGCCTATATCACAGATGTGGAGGATTTTGCTTTTGCTTTTTTGTTTGTCTAAAATGATGAATAAGCTAAAAGTTGTTTAATACAAAAGCAGATTCAGCTAGGTCTGTGCTGCAGTGTTCTGCCAATCTGCAGCCTCTGATCAAGCAAACTGAGCTAAAAGAATCCCTGACACAGACACAGCTAAAGGTGATTTTGCTGGTTCATGTTGGAAGGTGATGCAGCAGAAAAATTTGTGCTCATCCATTCTGTGCCCGGTGGGGAAATCAGTGACTATATTTATACTGGCAGGGGCTCTGAGTCACTGGAGACTGCTTGTGATTTAAATTATATTTATATATTATGTGTCTGCAGGGTTCAGCTCTGGATATGAGTCAGAAGCAGGGTTGTAAAGTACAAATTAAACCTCTTACAAAGGAAGTCACTAATTATCAACTAATTGGGATTGCTTTCAAACTGTTGTCATACCCTGAAATACTTTGTGAATACTTAGTCACTTTGGAGAAAATACTCTCAGGTGTCCTAAAACGCAATAAATTTGGACAGGTCTCCAAGTGATCTATGTGGTCAAGATGTAGAGGTGACTTAGAGTGATCCTGTGCTCTCAATTTGACACTCAGGGAGAACTGTCTGCTTGGTAAAAAATGGTAAATTCACAGGACATTAAATACAGCCACAGAATGAACCAGATTGCTTCTGTTGTGCATGTGTGCCTGGGAGGGTGAAGGAGCAGAATGTGGAAATGAGAAAATGATGCTTACCCTGGATCAGTGGAGTATCTCCACTTACCACTGTGTTCTGTGTTAATTCTAGGCTCACTCATACCCATAGAGAATGTGAGCAGTTGTTTTAAAATTCTCATGTATTTTAAAGGTGCACAAGGATGGCCTCAATAGGTCAAACAAGAATCTGTTGTGGCTGACATCCTGCTGCTGTGGTGAAACATGCAGAAATAAATAAAAGAAATACTGCTTTATATAAAGTGGTTCTCCCCTGATCCAGTTTTTCTGCTTCTGAGGAATTCAATATTATAAAGCAACTTAATCATTCCTCTCTCTCTTAGGGAAGTGGGGCAGGTGTTGGAGGGGACCTCTGGGCTTTTCAGCATAATTAATCCATGCACTTTCACTTCCAGGTACCACAAAGAGAAGTGCCTCATTAAACAGACTGAGTAACAAAGTCCCTCCACATTCCCAGCAGTCAGCACCCAAAGGTTGGCAGGTGGAACAGAAAGGTGCTAGAAACCAGTTTGTTTGGAGAATTGGGAGGCAGTAAATGGGATATTCAAAGATGACTTTAAACCATGTCCCAGTTCCTTTATAAATGTTTTCACTCAGGCATTTATGCAGTCTGTGCACTGTGGCATAAATATCATTGTGCACATTGCAGTGCCAGATATTGGGTAACTCTCTAAACCAGCCTTATTCCTTTGAAAAGTGGAAGGGTGGGGGGAAAGTAGACAAATGGTAGCCAAACCATTTAAGACATGAGAAAATAATGCTTCATAATGATACATTGGTTTTAGATGATTAGTAAAAGCAAAGCATGCATTGGCAATTTAGAAAAATCATATCTTGTTAAAAATAATCTTCCTTACGCTTGGTCTCTAGGAGGAACAGAAAAGAAGAGGAGCACATCTTTGAGTAGAATGAGTAGTAAACCCCAGTCCTCTCCAGAGCTAGAAAAAGTGAAAAAGGAAGAAAAACCAGGTGGTTGTTTCATAAAACTGATTTTTTTTTAAAGCCTTTAAAGTTTGGATAGGCTTGATTTCACTAGTTTCCTAGGTTCTTAAATTTCTAGGATTTTTAATGGCTTTTTAGTTACCCAGTGTTAAAGATAAAATGGTAAAAGTTAAGTTAAATTTTTATTTCTGGACAGAAAAAAAAAATCCTCTAAGAAGGCCTTTGTCTTTATTAAATGGCACTGCAAGCAGATAGCAACATGTGTCTGCTTAAGAAAGTTATCTGTTTGAGATCTGGTAGACTGAAAGGTCAGAAATTGTAAAAATGTTGCTGATCTGTTCACTTCTTACTAAATCTTACCTTTGCTTTTTAAAGTTCCATTTCACTATTCAGTTTAAAAGCAACTTCTCTGTTCCTGCTGCTGGAGTAAACCATGTGCATGCAGAAGGAAGAAACCTGTTCTCACTTCAGTCTCTTTTGATCTGTGTATTCCCCACTAGGTTACAAATAACCTCTTTCCTGGGAACTCCTCCTAAACCTGAGGAATAGCACTTTGTCTAACATGTTTTTCCCTTTGAGTTAACAATTCTGAAACTTTCCTTTTTAGCAGCTGTTGCCAACAGTTGAAATTATTTCTTCTTCAGAATCTTTCCTTTATGAGAGAATGTTGGGTGCTGTCCATGTGAATCTGTGTGTGCAGCCGATGCTTGACCATAACTGCTGGCTTTGACTTGCAAGCCTTCTGTTTATTATGTCAAAACAGCCTTTCCTGCAATCTAGAGAGTGTAGCTCTGAAGAGCTCAGTCAAAAACATCTCATACTTTGACTGGATTCAGCATTCACCTCTGTTGTACATGTGCCAGTCTCTGCACATTAAAAGGACTTGTACTAAGCAAGGCAAGAAGTGCAACATAAGAGATTGCAGTGTTTAACCCTTCTGTGCTTTTCCTTTGGAATTGCCCCTCCATGACTTCAGTATTGTTCTTCCAAAACTGTGATTTGCAACAATGCTCAGTCTTCCTTTGCTTTGTACTGCTTGTCTTTTCCATGATATGATTTCATGTTGGATCCTTTTTGGTTTGTTCCTGTCATCCAGCTCGTCGCTCCCAGCTCAGTCCCCTGGACAGTGGCGTAATCAGCCGCCTCCTCGCCCCCACACAGGCCTCCCTAGCTAGGAGTAAAAGTGCTGCTACCTTGGCTGATGGACAGGACCCCTCAGGTAACAGGAGGGCACCAAAGCCTCAAAGTCTTACACAGTTGCTCTTCAAGCAAGAATTTAGATGGTAGCTGCTAACTGTGCTACACTTCTGTCTGAATCAGACAGTTAAATGTGGTTGTGTGTAATTTTACTTACCCAGTATTTCCTGTGGTCATTAATACCCAATTCATATGCTATGTTGCATGTTTACTTTGCAAAACCATATAATAATATTGGCTTTTAAACTCCAGTGCTGGTTTACTTGCTCTGTAGAGAACCAGATGCTGGTGTTCATTCTGGGGATTTTGTGTGTGGTTTTTTAACTGACAGAGATCTGTATTTGTACCTCAACTCAGTCTGAGACATTCTGGTTAGAGCAGTACCAGGTAATGAAAGGGGAAAAAAAAACCAAAACAAGCAAACCTGTAATTTCAAAGTGCAAAACTTAAATTTCTTTAGGGGCAGAAACACTTGCAGGAACATGACAGTAGGATTACCTGGAGATAAGTACAGGGAACCCTGAGCTGGTTTTGTTCAGCTGATAGGAGAAGTCAAGGTATAATAGAAGAGAGAAACCCTGGCTGACTCAAGCAGTTATGTGTTGGTCCAGACCTGATATGTCCACACCAGGGCTCAGTTTACTAGAGCAGGAATTTGCAGGAATTAGCCCCCCTAGCTGCCTCCCACATGTCCTGGAATTCTTACTGGTTAATTAATAATTCTCCAGTAAATGCATCTCTGGAACCAATGTGGAGTCCTTTCTCTTCTTTTACCTTACAACTTGTGTTCCCAGTTTTGCTTGTTTCTTCTTTAGTATGAAATCACATCTTTATTTTATGTCTTGCACCATTTCACTTGGTCCTTATCAGTAACGGTGACATTTCCACACTGTTTCCCTTGTCTGATAATCAGTATTTATTTTTTGGTTTTGGTCAGTAGTCATATTTTTACATACTTGTTGTATGTGCTGCTTTTATTTTACCATGAATACTTCAGTTCATGTCATGTGGGGAAATGCCATCTTTTTTTCTGTTACTGTTAGCATGTGATGCTCCCTATTGCTGAATTAAAGATATGGTTTTATAAGTTTATTTAGAGGTACTTTTTTCATTTCAGTAGAAAAGTACCTGTGCTTTAACACAACCTGTGCACAAACAGAATGCAGGTCTCCATTTACAAATGCTGTAAATACAAAAATAAAATGTATTTTCCATAAAGTTACAAAAGTAAGGGCTGCATTTGGCACAATGTATTTAAATTATAGAAGAATCCAATATCTAGCTTTAGAATATTTTTGCATCTATATGTGCTTATCTGTCTGTGATCATGTTAGTAAAAAAATAATAAGATAAAATTTCTTCCAATATCTTATATGCGAGGAGATTGACACTTCAGGTAGGAAAGGTATCATAGTTAAATAGTTGACCTTTTTCTCTTGATAGATTTCTTTTACACCACCTTTGAAAAGAAGGGAGGTTTCCTCCTTGAGTGTAGAGGAAACATGCTTAAAATCTGAACCTCTCATAAAAAACTGTCAGGAACGATGCTAAGCCATTAAAACTGAAGCATTTGTGATCAAATGCAACTTGACTAAAATTAAAGTAATGCTGGTGTACTGCAAATTTGGTCCATTTTTGGAAAAGCATTTTATTTTTATCTACTCCAGACTGCTGCTTTCAGAGTGTTTATTCTTGGTGCTGTTGCTTCCCAAGTACTAATTGTGTGGTGGTGTCTGTCTGTGACCCGTTGCACTGTGCACTGCCTGCGGTGTTTCCCTGTATGGTTTCTAACACACACAATCTCTCTTTCTCTTTTTCTCCCTCTTCCTTCTCTCCTGTTCTTATGCTGTGCACTTGGTTCTTGTTTTGTCTTGTCAAATTCCTAACTTTATAGAATCTCACCTCTGTCCTCGTTCAGCTTCAGCCAGTTCCATCAGTTCCCCAGTCCCAGCTCCCAAAGTGCCGGTGCGCAGCCGCAGCATCGACAGGTTGAAGTCCTCTGTGTCTTCATCTGATGCAAGTTCACCTGATTCAACCCAGGTTTGTTGAAAACCCACAGGAATTAAATTTCTGTTAATCTGGGGGGGTTGGAACAGCTCAGGGTGGGATTCTGTTTCCCCTCTTTGCTGCTGCTTTCAGTAAGTGTTAATGGAATGTACAATAGTATTTGCCTAAAAAATACAGAGGATTAAAATCAAATTGGAATTTTATGGTACTTGATCTCTCTTGTATCTTGAAGGCATATTGTTTGCTGCTTATGGTTCCCAAGGTTTAATTTATGTAAGAATTAAACACAGACCAGGTCAGTGTTTTGGAACATAAAGGAAATTGAGTCTTGTTGACCACTGGCTTGTTTGTTGAAATAGCAGCTCCTCTGTCTGCAATGTATTCTAGAGAGTCAGCAGTATTTTGGTTTTGTTTATCCTCTAGAAATCAGAGACAGAAAAACCATCCCCAGGTTCTGGCTTGAGGCGCCCTCCTTCACCATCCCTGTCTGCCCATAGAAGATCCCCCTCTCCTGCTAATTTGGTGAAGCGTCCTCCGTCCCCTTCTGCAGTCAGGTATGTGCCCAGGTTAAACCCTTTCTGCAATCAGGTGTGTGTAAACACCTTTTATTCAGCACAAAACTAAGGCTTCTTCCTGTCTCAAGACAGCTGAGCTCTTAGAGTTTGGATGACCTGTGCTCTGCCGTGTTTGTACAGAAAAGCCTTCATTTTGGGTTAAATTTCCCTTTCCCAAAATAGGGATGCAGCTTT
This sequence comes from Geospiza fortis, assembly GCF_000277835.1. Classification (NCBI taxonomy): domain Eukaryota; kingdom Metazoa; phylum Chordata; class Aves; order Passeriformes; family Thraupidae; genus Geospiza; species Geospiza fortis. The sequence goes on from NW_005054456.1 coordinate 1,252,188, forward strand.
TGCTTCAACCTTTGTTGTGCAGACAGAACATGCCCTAATCTTCTGTGCAGTCTGTGCAGTAAAACCAACAAAAGTCTGCAAGCTTTTGAATAAAGTGTTCCACCTGTATTAGCATAGGAAGTTTCTTGGATTGGAATCATGAGGTTCATCCTAGATGTGGAGTAAATGGAGATCTGGGCCAGCAGTCCTGTTCTGATGTTAGCCCCAGGTAGCAAGGCTGGGTGCCCAAGGTGTCTTGGAATCCTGGTTTGAGTTTTATGGGGAAAGCACCAGTAATTTGTGGGTGGATTTATTTTTAAAAGTGAGGTATGTAATATAAACTAAACAAAGGAGACTGCTCTTCTGAGGTGCGTGATTGAGGTTTTCACTGTTAGCTCTGAAAAATACTCTTTATTTCAACAGGCAGAAGACTCGCCCACCTTCACCTGGTGTGTCTAAACAAAGGCCACCATCTCCTACTCCAGTCTCTAAACCAGCACCCATCCAGCGTCCATCTCTCACACCAAGTGTTATAAACATTACCAAAAAGAAAACTGAAGCAGAGAGCAAACCAAAGGATAAGAGCACAGAAGGAATAGGACAAGAGCAAGGTGCTTCCCCAGCCTTGGAGAGGGATGCAGGAGCAGCTAGCACAAAGACCAAAGAAGGTGGGTGTTCCTCAGTGTTTGACTCACTCCTGCTCCAGGCCTCTCCAGGGTGTGCTAAGAGTGGGGAAACAACTGGCTCATGAGGCAGAGCCCTGGAGGCTAGGATGCTTTAAGGCAGAAGCTGTTCATTGCTCATTATGTAATAGCTTTTCATGGTATGACTTTGGGATGTGAATTTTAATGCAGTAGTTGGTTTATTTGACTCGGAGATTTAAGTGAAGAGCTTTCAATATTACTACTTGTATTGTAATTTTAAGAAAAGCAGAAATCCTCTTTGCCTTTTGGGCTTCAGCTGCTCTAGCTGAGGGGTCTACTAGCTTAGGTTTGTAAAGTCAGTAGTTAAATTACACAGAGGTCTTTCAGTTCAGTTGGTAGTTCTTAAAGTGCTCCTGTAGAGACCTTCTTGGAGGACAAAATCAGCTCCTGTTCATCACAGGATGAGAGAAAATTTTCACAATGCTTGGAGGCTGCCTTGGCCTAAGTTCCAGTGACTGTGCAATCATTGCTGCCTTGGGAAGAGTGATCAGTTCACAAGTCACACTGAGAAGTTATCCTGGTAAATTAAGGAGAGCCATAGACCAGATAAGTAATCAGTGTTCTAGTGCTCTTCATTGTGCCACGTGAGCCTGGCCTCTGTCCCTGGGGAAAATGCCAGCTGCCATCTCCAGCAGAATCTGGGAGAGCCTTCTGATGAGGTCTGGCAGGCAGTTCACTGTGCAGAAGGACTCTGGGGACCCTTGACAGGAAAATGAGGGATCTTTAGAGTGTAAGTTAGAGCCAGTGGGCAGTGCTGGGGGTGAGTCCCTCACACACCAGGTAAGTGGGAACATGTGCTTGCTGCACGTTACTGCATGTTCCTGTGTGCTTCCCTGGGCTGCTCCTACTCTCTGCCACTTCCGAGGCTCCTTCTGATATGGCTTCTGTTGGATGTGAAGAAGTGTCATTCACCTGAAGAACTCATGGTAGAGCTCTCTGGGCATGTGTTCCTATGGAAGGAAGCCTGGCTGTCAGAGGTGGATGTTTGTACAAAGTTCCACATCTGTCTTTGCTGTCACGTCCTTTGTCTTTGCAGTCAGAACATCCATCCCTCAGTGTGCTGCCATACTGTGGGTAGATGTCTTGTGTGCCTCAGAGCATCATCACTTCTGATCAATGTCATCAGTTGGTTGAAGCCTCCATAACAGTGTGTCCTAGTCCTGTATCTTCCAGTTGTTCTGGAACAAGAACCTCTGTCCTTGTTCCTTGGATGCCTGATCTGTCTCCTCTCTACACTGACTTCTGAACCTGTATTAACCCAGTTTATCTGTTTTCCTATTAGCTTATTTCTAATCTCAAAATAGTCATCTTTGTAGTGATTCCTACTGGGGCTGGGCAAAGCTCTTTTTTCTTTGTTTGACACATAGAACAAAAGGGAATAGTGGGCATGTTCTTCAAAATAAGATATTCCATTTCTCTCTTTGAATGTTTTGGTACACTGCAATATTGCAATGGGAGGCAAAATATTTTTTCTTCAGTTACTTTCAGTTTTCAAGGCAATTTTCATTTTACAGGTCTGTGTCAGCAGTTCACCCATGGGTTGGTGCAATTCCCTGTCCCAGACAGCTTCTGAAGTCAGAGCACACCAGTGAATGGCATGTGGCAAATCAGTCTCTAGGTCTTGTAGGTTTAGCCTACTTTCAGCTTTGTGCAATTGTATCTTCATCCCATCTCTTCTCCTTCAAACAGAACTTGTTTGCCTGTTGTCGACAGCAATCAAGTTTTTGTCTTGTTTTTTGTGTCTTCCTCCTGCAATATACTGTTCCACAGTAAAACACTTTTTATTTTTCAGTGACTGGAGCAGTTGTCATTTCTGGCAGCAGCCTCTCGCAGCTTCTCTGAGAATTAAAAGGCTTGTTCAACTTAAAGCATAAGAAGTGCTCCTTCATGAGCTCTCACCTTATGCATGATGATAGGTAATAAACTATCATGGAGCCTAACATTTTGTATCTGGGTATTGAAGGCTTTGAATTATGATTCCTAGATTAATTGTGAATTAATTACTTACCTTAAAATTTGTTGGAATCTTTCCTCCATCCAGCTAGTACTAGATTTTGCAAGTGTTCAGAGGTTATTTCTCTTGCCTCTTTCTCTCTTTCCCCTTCCCTTACAAAAAGGGAAGTCCTTTGATAAAAAGAATGACTAGGAGTACAAGGAAAAGGAAGCTGAGTGCAAAAGACAGTCAGAATTTTCTTAAGCCATGTTACCAATCATGTTGGCAAATCTCATGTCCTACCCTATGGAAACAGCCTGTATAGGGGTACATGGAGATGAAAACAGTATTGAAGTACCCATATGGAAATCATCAATAAAACTGCAGAAGTGAGAATGCAGTGGGAAGGTCCCCAACCCTTTCTTCTTTTTTCGCCCCTGTTCTTTCCATATCTGCAGTGTTCTGTTGTGACTAATTTTCTTCTGTCAAATCCAAATATCATAATTAAGCTGTCATCATGCTGTAACCCTAGAACCTAAGTCTAAAAACTTTAGGCTTCTTGCTGAGCATTAGGTTGTGCAGTTTTGAGGAGGGGAAATAGGTTAAACCTGACATTGTGTCAACCAGATTTGATACAACTGGGAGAGATGGCAAATGTGCAACAAAAAATGGCCTCTGCTGTGAAAAGTGAGTAGTTTGAACAGAAAGTACACTCATATGGCAGAGGAAGAAAGAGACATTTTGACTTCTTCATGCTTGTACACTGGCAACAGTAAAGGAAACCTAGTAAGTTACTGAATATTGGAAGAAAAGCATCTGCCTGTCTTGAATAGGCAGATCTGCTAACGGTTTTGTAAATGCAAGATGGTCTTTCTTGCTCAGAAGGAGGAGGGCCCCTTTTGACTGAGTTCAAATTTGGAACATTCATGGCTGACTTTTGTTAGTACCAATATCACTGCAACTTTTTCCCACATCAGAAGCAATGTGTTGTCTGGGGAGGTGGTGTTTTCTCAGCTTGGATAAATCTAAATGTTAGAACACTGTCTATGCCTGCATTACATCAGTGCTGAAATGCTTTTCCCAGGACTGCAAGAACAATTTTTATGCGCAAAAGACAGCCATGATTCAGCTGCTGAGAGTTTGCTGTGTGTAATTACACCCTGCAGCTGCAGGTAGTGATTATGTGTCCATGGGGCCTAAGCAGCTTTTCAGGTATTAAAGTTCCTAATAATGACATTGTGTTTTGAATGATTTGTCTTCATGTCAGAAGTAAAACAAGTGGTCAAACCATGATGTCATAGTTCATTAAAATTACCTTGACTTCAAGGCTTTATAAATGCCAAGCAAACATACATGTGCTGATTTGTGAAATGTTCAGGAGAAAGGCAGGTCCTCGCCAACATTATGATGCTGCTGCTCTACTGACATCAGGAACTGATTCTCTGAATATTCAGATGATGAGTTCTTAAATCTCATTCGAACAGAAATATTTCTAGAGAATACCTGATAGAAATTAGAGTTCTTTCAGTATACATATTGAGAGCAGCTGGATGGCAAGATGGTTCTGTTTTGACTTTTTTCCTGATGTGAATTTGTAATAGTGCCTCTGATATTCAGACACCTGAACACCAGACAGGTCATGAAGAAGCATAAACAGCAGGACCTGCAAAGATTTCCTCACCTGGTGATGAAGCTGTTTTGATCTCCATGTAAATTGGGAATTGTTTTGTTGCTGATGTATAGAAATATGGTATTACTGAAGTCATTAGTATGTGCCTTCAGGGCCAGATAAAATGATGAGCATTTGCACACCAAGATACTCAGTAAATATAAATGAATGTTAATGTTATGAAACAAGAAAAATAGAAGAATGATAATTTCTTCTTTAGGCTCCCGTGTGTTCAGTTTTATTAGAAGGAAGTGAAGGTATTTAGAAGGTATTTCCTAAAGCAGATTTTTTCCAGTTTTCTTATCGGTGTTCAAGCATTACAGAAATTAGGGTGTCTTGTCAGAGACATGTTTTTAAATGCTGGATAAATGGAGAGTATCTTTAAGTGTATGATCTGGAATATGGCTGGATCAGTGTTGAAATGAGCTGTTACTATTTCAGTGTCAGGTATCATGGCTCTGCATCTCCAGGGCTCCCCTTTGGCTCTTGCAGGCCTGTTACAGATAAGGATGCAATCACTGTGATGAGCACTGATGGAAAAGATACTGAATCAGTTGGCCATAAGATCTCATCTCACAGAGATAACATCTTTCATAGTTTTAAGTTCCTGGAACTTTCTAACAGCAGATTCTTTTAACCTTTGCAGAATCAGGTAGCAAAACAGTAGCAGGGACCACCACAGCTGAAGAAGCTGCTAAAATCCTGACAGAGAAGCGACGCCTGGCACGGGAGCAAAGAGAGCGTGAAGACCAAGAAAGAATTCAGAGGCAAGAAGAGGAAAGGTAACAATTGAGGGGAAGAAAGGGATGCTTTCAGTGGTGAGGTGTGGTTGGAAAGGACACTCCAGCAGTATGTGTTTTCTAAGTTTTAATTTAAGTTCCTGCAAATGTTAATACAGTTCCTGAAGCTGAGAGGCACTGGCACCAACCTGGGACAGGTTACTGTGTGTAACATCAGTTTATTTCTCAGTACATGTGTAATGCACAGTCCCTGTGAAATCACTGCTTCTTTTTCCTTCCAGATACCAGTGGGGCTTTTGTTTCACAACTATAATGTGCTTTTTGCACAGCTTGTGTTTGGTTTGTTTGTATTTGGTTTGAAAGAGTCAAACTCTCTGTGTTAAATTTTCGTTTGATCAGCTTAGGCAGTGGTTTGATGACATGTTAAATCTCACTTTAGTGATATAAAATATGGATCAGAAATGTTGCAGGCAAATAATTCAAAGTGTTAAATCAGTGTGCATTTGGTTCACTGCATAGAAGTTGTTGAATTAAATGGCTAAGTTAGTGCTGACTAAACTTGTTCCAGATCAGGGGCCACCTGTCTGCTTCTATAAACAGGGTGGAATGTCAGGTTTTAGTTGTGGATATGAAACTGTCAGAAATTTGCATATAATCTGCTCTAGAAATATGTCATCAGATCTGCTCTGTATGTCTGCAAGAGCTGGCAGTGTACACCTTCAGAGTATCTCTGAATTCAGGCTATAGAAGAAACAGTCTTTTAGGAAATCCCACTAAATTTATGTTTGACAGTGATTATAAGCTTCATTCGTGTCATGGCTGCAGATGGTTTTTATTAAATGGGCATTGCTTAATCCAGTTCTCAATCAAATATTCCATTATTGGAACAACCTGCCTTGGCTTAATCAGCAAAGAGCATTTATTCACAGATAATTTCTTCCAAGTTATTCCAATTTTCCCTTTGACAAGTCGAGACAGTGGCTTTCATAAATCCACACCAGAAAGCGTCTTTATCCAGTTATTTCTGACTGCCTAGAACTTTCTTGCTTTCCTACTCTGTCTCTTGTGCATGCACACTTTTAAAGAAATAAATACCCAGTAATCTGTACCTTGGAAATTGTAGAATCAGAGAAGAAGAAGTGGCCAGGAGAGCAGCTGAGGAGAAGGCGCGGCGGGAGGAGGAGCTGCGGAAGCAGGAGGAGGAAAGGAGACAGACTCAGGAGGAGCAGCAGAGACAAGCTGAGGAGGAGAGGCTCCGCCGGGAGCAGGAGGAGCAGGAAAAACTTGCAGAGCTTCAACAGCAGGTCTGTGCCTCCCGCTGGGTTCCTGGAAGAAGCTGCTGCTGTGGTTTCAAGAGGCTTGTCTTTGATTTTTCTTTCACAGAATGGTTTTTACAAATCTCTGTCAGGCATGATGTGAGGCTGAGTTCATCCTATCTGAGATGGATTTGAGACTGTCTGTAGGTCTTTTCCTTGCCCTGGTCGCTGTGATGTTTTTTTTTTTTTCCCCTAGCATTTAGTAAATTCAAGTGTGGGCAGAAGCAGCTATTTTGGAATATTTTTTTAGTCATCAGGGATGCTGTTTTGCATATGTAAAATATTTGTACTGAGCCCACTTTACAAGCAGACTGTTATGAGTTACAAGGAGATGGTCTGTCTGGAATGTAATCTGGTTTATTCTGATTCCTCTCAAAGAAAGATTGGTAGTGTTTCAAGTCTGCTTTTCCTGTTGCTGAACAGTCTTCCACAGCAAGTACCTTTACAAAGGCATCCTTTGAACTGAAGAGAGCAGTTCTGCAGAAAGCAGGCTTTCCTTAAGTTAGATTAATTCTGAAAACTAAAGCAGTTTTACATTGAAATTATTTGTGTTCAGAGAGCTGTGAATGGCTTTGCCACGTGTCTGGATATTTCTTTAAATGTTTGTTAACAACAATTACTCAGAGTGTTAACTATGTTTCTGTCTTCTTTCCAGTTATGCTGGAAAAGATTTTCCAGTGTAGAAGGAGTAGAAGATGTACAGCACCAAGTGTCTTGGTGGCAATACCCAACTGCCAAGATTTTTAAGTTAACCTTGACACATTTAGAATTTAATTGCTGTCTTGTTACTTTATAGATTATCCTCGTTAGCCAAATGTTCCTCCCAAAGCATAGTCTGAACAGCAACATTCAGTATCTCAGCAACATTCAGAACATTTACATATTACCTCAGTATAGTTGGTTTCAGTTTTTTAATGTCATAGTAATATATATTTCATGTCAGTAAATAGGTAATTGACATTTAGTTGTAATGTGTGGTCATACTGAATAGTGATTGCCTGATGTTCCTATCTGTGTTGAACCAGATTCTGTAACTTCTTTGCTTTTTATTGTTGGGAATAAGTTCTTTACTGATGCCCTCTTCTTTTTGTTTTATTTTCAGAGAGAAGAAGCTGAAGCAAAAGCTCAAGAAGAAGCTGAAAGACAGCGACTGGAAAGAGAGAGGATTATGCAGCAAAATATGCAGGAAAGGCTTGAAAGGAAAAAGGTAGCCTGTTTTGAATTCTCAGCCTAAAATGAACAGGCAAATGGTCTCAGATGCAATTAAATAGAAGTGTGCTTTTTTAAAGGCTGCCAGCTCTGGTTTGTGAAATTTAAAAACAGTGTTGAAAATAGTACACTCATGAAATATGAAAATATATTATGATTGATGAATTTTAACCAGAATGGTGAAATAAAGAGTTCTATATGTAATTGTAAATATTCTCCATGTTTTAACAGAGAATCGAAGAAATAATGAAAAGAACACGGAAATCGGATCAAAATGAGTCCAAGGTACTTTTCTGTTTGGATCTGTATAATGACAGAAAAGGACTTTTTGCCTTGTATCCTGTCTTCCTCTGTTATCCTTACACAAAATGGCTTCCACAGGAAGTGCAGAGTTCTGGTACACCAGAATAATTTCCAGTAACTTGCCATTGCACACATTCTTCTGCTTTGCTTGCTGTGTGAAGAGTCTTTGTTACATTTTTGTTCCAGGCCTATAGACACAATGTTATCTGGTGTTATCACTTCCAGACTGGTTTTTAAAACGCTGTTTTAACCAAACACTGGTTAGTAATGGATTTTTTTTTAACTGTATGCATTCTGCCAGGACTATTTTTTCTCAGAAAACTGAGATTTCTGACATCATCTCTTTGCTTAAAGCAAAAGAATTGTTTAGAGAAATTCTCTTTGGATTGCTATTGCTACAGTAAACTGGATGTATTTTTGTTAATACAGTGACCTGTTATGTGAAAAATTGTGCATATTGAGGAATAGTTGTTCCTCTTTGAACATTCAAATATTCAAGTCTTCCAATAGCTGAAGATCAATAAAAATTTAGCACACACCTTGGAGAAAAGAGGGGAAAAGGATCTCAGGAATAATAGGTGGGAGGTGGAAGTGGGTCCCACAGGCTCTGGCTCTGCAGAGCACATGTTGCTGGGTGACCTGGTTGTCTGTGAGCCTTTGAATTCATGTGGCCTCACTTCTGGGCATAGAATGGTCTTGTGTGGGAGCTGTGGAGGACAGGGAGTTGTTCCAAATAACACTGGCAATTCAGTTGCAGAATGAAGGGAAGTCTGTCTCAGAGGTGATGGAGGGAGAGGATATTGAAGAGGAGGAGGAGCTGGGTCTTGAGAAGACTGATCAACCAGGTAAGGAAGCTGAGGGAGTCAGGCCTTGGGGGCAGTGAGTTTCAGTGATGTTTAAGCTCTGTTGAGAAGGTCAGTCCTAACAGCATTGGGATGGCCTGAGACACCAGTCCCAGAGATGCCAGGGGGACTCCCTTCTTGAACAGAGAATCAGTCAAAATGATTTGAGAGTGAAATTCAGGCAGCATGCTTTCATTTTACAAGTGATTTTTGAAGATGGAAAACAAATTTCGTGTTGATATAGGCAGCTTGTCTATAGACAAAGGAATCTCTTGAAGCCAAGTGCCTCGGGTTTTGGCTGGGAAGGGTTATTTTGGCACTTGTATTTTATTCATTTAGAATACCAATTCTGCTACTCATATTCTTTTTTCCATTGTATAATTTTCTCTCCTCTCCCCCTCCCCACAACGTTCAGGAAAGCTAAATGGTGTTGACTTGCTCCAGGACGTCAAGGGAGAGGCAGAGGATTGTTTAGAGACTGCACAAAGCGTGATCTCTGCAGAATATGAGGCACAAGATGGGTCAGAGTTGAAGGCCACTGAAGTGTTCATGAATGGAAGTGACTTGAAAAGTGACAAGGGGTCTCTGTCTGTCTCTGAGCTAAAGGATTCCAGGTGAGTCTGCTGTACTGTGGGAGCACTGAGCTCTCACACAAGAGAGCTCTTGTCTGTGTTTAAATAAATGCAGAGCTGTCTGCAGCACCTTGCTGGCTCTGTGGTGTCTGTGAGCCTTTCTCCAGCCATGTGGTGTGTGCTGTCAGCTCCCAGCCTCACAGAGCAGGTAGCTCAGGATAATTGTTTGTTTAGATGGCACCATGTTAACAGTGCTGCCTTTGCTGAGAACTGAGACACGCAGCCAGCAACATGGCAATGTTGATGATAAAAACTGACATTGCCTTGAAATCTTTTGCATTTAAATGCCTTGCAGTTCTTCTCATTAACAAAACATTAAACAAGAGGGAGGAGGATAACACTGAAAAGGAAGAATAACCTGTAGAAAGCTCTAGAACACTTTCAGTTGTGCTGAAGCGCCAGATACAATGCAGAAGCCTCCCTTAGTGAGGAATTTGGGTTTTTTACTGTTTCAGTTTTTTTTTTAACATAAAGCTTTTTCATCTGCTGCTGGAAAATTTGTCCTCTGATGCTTGTTCCATTTGCTCATCTAAATGCTAATGATTTAGAAATGACATTGTGAACACTTTTTTAAAGTGATGATAAATTAATGTCATTCCTCCAGTGATGGAATATAAAGACATTTCCATGATTGTCCTAAGAATGAGTGAAAATTGGTCCATAATTTGGGTTTAGCTTTTGAATCTGTTTTAAATATTGCTGGTCTTCTGAGACTTAGTTTTGTGTTCAAAAAGTCTTAGCTGGAGAAAAAAAAGGAAAAATGCACCCTACAAAAATCAAAACTTAATAATCAAAGCTTTAAACTTGTTACTTTCTTATATCAAATTTCTAGAGGCAGAAACCTTACCTGAGGGCTGCTTGTATAGTAAAAAATGAGTATATATTGCTGAGTTGTTCTTCCTTATTGGCTCTTGGAGAGGAGATCCTGTGTGGCAGCAGAAGCTTGTCAGGGATATTTAGTGCTTTGCAGAGTATGCAGACTGTTAATTATCAGTCCTGGAATCAATGTAAAGGTTAAACATGTGGAAACTGTAACACAAGATTTTTATTTTTCCATTCTCTGTTTTTTGTAGTCATCCTGCAAAAGACGTGGTTATTGATGACTCGGGGAAGTTGGGTGTTCATGAAGCTGATCATACAATTGGACTTATTCAGAATCTTAATGGGAAATCTGGTTCCTGGACTTTTGAGGAATTCATTGATGTTGGAGTACATTCCAAGTCAACCAAACTGAGCTCGGACAGCATCTCTGCTGGTAACTGTAATCAAAACTTGAATGATGCTGCTACACTACCTTCTAGTCCCAAATTGGCTTTTGAGGAAGATGGTGCAGTGAATTCATTGACCAAACCTATAGATGCTTCATCAGGTAATCCAAGCTGACTACCCTGTCTGTCTCTTCCCCTGGCTAGGCAATTCACCTCCTTGCATTTTGCTCTCCTTGCCTTAACTACAGCTTCTTATTTTCAAGGCACTTTTTCCAGTGTGTAGACTGGAGGGAAGGCTCTTTCTTTAGTGCTTTTAACTTGAATTCTGTCAAAAGGAGTCACCAACTGAAGCCTTTTTAGGGACTTGATAAGGCCCAACATTAAGGCTTTTCCAAAGACACAGCTGAACCCTTGTGAAGTTCCAAACAGTATTGAAGCTCATATGTTGTATTTCAGGTTTTTCTAAGACATGTTAAATGGCACATGTTACTTTTGAAGATACAAAATAGTTTAAAAGGTGTCTGATGTAACTCTACACACCAGATCTTTTCGCTCCTAGGCGTGTTCTGTTTTTGATGCTGACCTGTGTGACCTTACAAGGTCACTTCAGTCTCTTAGCAGTGTATTAGCTATCCTCTCTACTTGCTGTAGAACAGTCTTTCACTTCACTGAGGCAAGTAACACCAACCTGAAATTCCACAGATGATTGTGTTACATTTTGGGAGGAGTGGTAAAGCTGTACACAAAATATTCTGGATTTTCTGAAAGGGCTGCATCTCAAGCCTCATGTACTTGAGAAGCCAAGCCCTGATGCAGTACAGTGCATAGTGTGTCAGAGAAGCTTCAGGAAGCCAGTTTATGTAAGACTGGACTTCTCTGGTGTTGGAGCCAAACCCCAAAGGGCTGTTTTCACAGGAGATCTCCTCTTTCCATGGGATAAATGACTGTGTCATCAGTTGAAGTGAATGCTAGTGGAAAAACAAGCCTTGCTATCCACATTTCCTTCCAGTGATGTGTAGCACTTTCTTTGATTAAAGTGTAGCACTTTCCTAGACTGAGCTGTTTCCCGAGTCTCCTCTGTCACTCTGCGTCTTGTGAATTTGAGTTCCTTGGGCACACCCTGATGGGGGCTTCCCTTGAGGTCACACCAAACAGGGCCATGGGACAGACAAATTTATTGTGTTCTGCTGTTCACTTTTTCTTGTGATCAGATTCATTAACTTTTTAGTGAAGGAAGTGTGACCTTTTAATTTTGAACTTGAAATTTTTTAAATGTAATACAGCTTAAGAATTCTGTACATAGCTTTGAAAACTAATATTCCTGTAAAAAGAAAGAAAACCTACTGTGCTGGTTTTAGACTGTAAGTGACCAAGTGGTTCTGTGCTCACTCCTGGATGTAGACTGACAGTGATGATGGATGCATGTGGCATACACACATTTGCGATGGTTAAATGTTTTCTTTTCTTTGCTCTTTGGACAGAACTGTGAACACTAGAGACCTGGAAATAATCTGATTGCACTTCAGTAATCCAGTGTTTTCTCAAGTACCGAAGGCCTTGTTTTGAAAAGCTGCTTGTTTACCTTTATCCATCTTCAAGTTTGCAAAAAACAACAGGGGAGGGATGACAAACTTCTAATTTGCACCTTGAAACATTTCAGGGAAACTGTTGTGCTAATGTTCTTTTTTTGTTTGTTTAGCTAATTGTTAGATAAAGTTTCCAAGTTCAAGTATTCCTTGTTTCCCCTTTACAGACTTTACAGTAACCTGATTGAGTCTTTTTTTTATTGTTATTTTCATATCAGTATCATGTAGAACATGCCACTGGAGGCTCCTCACTTAGCTGCAGACTTTGCATATTTCTAAAATGATCTTGATGAAATAAAAGACTCACTCAGTGTATGTTAAAGCTGAACTCCCTTTTTAATGTCTAGAACAATGTTGTTGCTTGTTGGTTCATGTGCTATTTAAAAATGCAAAATTGAGCATCTTCAATTTTGAATGGAGAAGAAAAATTCCTTATTATCTAATGTGAAAATATTGGCAGTTTCAAAATGCAAGTGTTGTACCATCACTAATACGTTTTAATCTATTGGCAAACATCAAAACCTTTTTCAGCATGTGCTGTAATACATTACAAAAACGTTGAGTCCCTAGATTTGTCTGTTGGTGCAGTTTAAGGTGTTAGGCTTTTAAAAAATGTTTTCCTTTTGAATTACTTATTTATCTACACTTATGGAAGTATTATTTTATTGTGTACATAACAGTATTAGACCATTGAAGTCATGTTTTGTTCATGTTAATTATTCCAAGTGTTCCAGTTCCAGCTCTTATAACAGTGGCTGCAAACTGCATATATATATTTCTCTTCCCCTAAAGCCTGCATTAAATAATCTATTTAACCTGAATTTGCCTGCTTTTTTCAGCATGAAGAGTTTAACGAAGCATCTTCTGAAAATTGCTACTAAAAGTAATAATGCAGCCTTGTTGTCTCCCGTAACAGATAGACTAGATAGGCCATTACTTTAAAGGGTAGCTGTCTCAAAACCTGCTCCAAGCCACTGGCTGCTCTCTCAGTTGCAGTGGTGCAGCCCAGCAGCAGCTGTGTGTGCAGTGGGGTTGCTGGAACCACATCTGTGCTTTCCTCAACACCTCAGCTGCAACAGGAGCCCTCAGCCTTCTCCCTCTTGCTGTTCAGAGATCCTGTAGAACTGTTTTAGACTTTAGAGCAGTGCCTTAGGTGAAAGGAGAACTGTATTTTTGTATGATAGCTGTTTGTTCTGGCAGAGACAATCATTCTAACAAAGATGCCGATATTTTTTCTGTGCTGAGATTTGTTGGCTGGCCTGATCCAGCCCTGTGTAAATACGTGTGCACAGTTAAATAAACTTTGCAGTTGAACAATGCTTTATTTCTGTAATGTTAAATGTGACCTTACTAGGCCCCTCCACCCCTTGCCATAATGATCTGCCTTGGGATGCACTCTGGCACTGCTCTAACTGCTCCAGATTGCCACACTAGCAGCCTGTGTGGTTGGGAGGGGATTTGCACTAACACCCTCAGCTCTTGCTGTGTTTGTCCATGCTGATGGCGTGTTCTGAACTGAGGGATTCTTTAACCTGCTTTTCCCTGCCAGCCTTTGCCTTTCCCTTGCAGCAGCAGCATCTCTGTGTTGTGAGGGTCAGTCCAGCAGTCCAGCAGCGGAGCAGTGCTGCCTTTTCATTTTCTTGCAAAGGTTCTTTATCAGTTGTTGAAAGGGAATGGCTGGAGCAGATCCAGTTGATAAAGTATTTCACTACTGTGGAAAAAAACTTCCTTAAACCAGCATTCAGGTTGCTGAAGCGTGGTGGATCTGTGCATGAACAATGGCTGTGCATATGCTCTCCAAAGGGCTTTTTCACACAGGCTGTTTTTGGCAGATGGTCCAGTGTCAGTTATATATTAAAAAATTAATTAGTTTATGGAAATTGTTGCTTTAGTCCTCAGATACTTAAGGGTGCAATGACAGCACAGCTGACTCTTACTTTGCCAGTATCAATGTAGTAGACTTGGTTTCAGTAGCTCAGCCCTAAGATATGTCAATCATATAAGATGTCAAAATGAAAAAAAATAATTTCCAGACTATGGATTCCAAGCAGGCACTAGTCTCACTTTTATTCAGTCACTAGACATACACTGACATGATAGGAGAGCTAGCCTTGTATGAGCTATTTTTAAGGCACTTGTAAATGCATGTGCATGTTGTAGGTGAAAGATTTACTACTTGTTAATGGATTAATAATTATACATAGACAGCCTTGTTTAAACAATGATATAAAAAAAGCTGATGAAGAAAACTTGCAGGCAAACCACACGGAAATCAAGACTAAAACAAGTTTATGGAAACTTAACTAAGCTAAATGTCACTGCCAAAACATTGTTATCTGTAAGATGAAGCCATTCCTTACATGTGCTGCAATGTGATGTTGTAGAGTAAGCTAAGGTATTTATTACTTATTAATGGTGCAGTGTTTGTTGTGTATCTGTACTTGTAGAAGCATAATAATGGATCCCTCTGATCCCACATGCAATCTTTGCATCTCTGTGTCAGAAGTGCATGCCTTGTCAAATCCACTTCAGTTAAGTGCCAAGCTTAATCATATACCAGATAAGTTTAAAACTAGATTTGTTTTAGTTTAAGCCACACACAGATGATGCAGTGTGTGGATCTCTAAATCTAACAGCATTTCAAGCCTTTATACTAGGAGTTACTTGGAAACAAGGTTAGATTTTTGCAAGGCTACATGCTTTTGTACTGCAAGATCTTCAAAAGTCAAACCCAGTATATTGAGGCTAATTTAGTTCTTACACTAAAATGGAAAAAGTTAAAACTCTCAACATGCAAAAACCTGCTCTTTTACCAGGGCTGTTTGGGAAAGCAGGGCTTTAAAATCCATCTTACATCTGCTCATTTACAGTCGTTTGGGACACTCAGCACAATAAATTTTTCCATTATGGCAAACAAAGCGCTTGTTGGCCAGCCCACGGGCACACTTTGTGCATTTGAAACAGTAATCGTGCCAGGACTCATCTTCATAGTTAACCACACTGGTTCCTCTTCCAAATCCTGCTAGGAGAGAACACAATTATAGGACGGCGATAGTAGCGCTGCCTTGGCGGGGCTGTCCCTCCAACCAGCCCTGCCTGGTGCTGCCCCAGAGCTTCCCTGGGCTTGCAGGCCACAGGGGCTGCCTGAAACACCCAAGTGGCAACTGAGCCATGGTTTTGTTGTATCTTCTGATGTTTCTTGAAGAAGAAATCTAAGCATAAGGCTTGCATGGCTTGTCTCTGTAACAAACATTTTCCCTTGGCTCCATTCTCCAGTAAACAGTCAAGGAGAGATGTGGAGCAAGGACAGGTTGGGCTAAACACTTGTGGGACTGGCAGGACAGTGCCCACATTTCAGGGCTGAGCTCTGTAATCCAGTGAGTTTTATGTGTAAAATACATCAGAAGGGGTACAAACGTCCCTTTGGGACAATAAAGCACCACTCATTTTAGACTTAAGGGTCCCAAACTAAGATATGGGAGGGAATAGTTCTGGTTGGGGGAGTTTTGAAGGAGGTAAATTTGAGACATGCAGAGGCTGAAGAGCTCAGTTACCAGCTCAGCCTCCATCCAGCACAAGCACGTGGCTCAAGAGTCAGATCACATGTAAAATGCTGGGATTGGGCTTGGGTTACCAGACCTGCTTCTGATGTTACCCATCCCTGGGCTCCCTGTCTTTGGGGGATCACTGTCCTGACCTTCAGCACCCACTGCCCTCAAGCTGCATTTAAGCCAACATACCTGTAATAGGATTCTTGCATCCAGCACACTTCTTGGCAACACACTCCTTGTAGCACTCAACACAGTAAAACTGATCCTCCACAGCTGTGAAGCGCTTCCCTCCCAGTTGCTTCTTGCAGTTGGAGCAAATGAAACACTCGGAATGCCAAGGCTGTTCCTGGTAAGTGAGGCCTCCAGAAGTGATGGGCTGGGAGAGAAGGAGCAGAGGTGTTGTTTAGAATCAGCAAGGGACAAGAGAGGTGACACAGGCAAGAGGTGTAGGGTAGGAAAGCTTTGTCATGGAGAGGATCTTTCCAAAGTTTGCATCAAAATTTAATTGAACAGTGCACTTGAGTCCCTCTAACCTGAAATCCCACATACGTGGCACTTTCATAATTCTTTTACCTGCAGTAACTGAAATTCCACACTAATCCGTTACAGAAGTTGTAAAACAGCTACTGTTTCACTTCTTGAATATTCAGTACTACTACAGAGTTTAAACTACCCCAAGGCAAATGCAAGACTGGTATCACTTGGTTTCTGCAGTGTTGCCATCAGCTAACCCAACCACCCCTGCCCAGATCCTGTAATGCACAGGAACCATCAGCTCTCCCATCATTGCACCAGCTGCTGGCACTGGTATCTCAGGGGAAGAGCATCAGCATTGGTACAGCTTCAGCATGGTCTGCCTGCTGGTTCACCCTCCCAGCTCCCAAAAGGCACACGAGGGGTGGTTCTGGCAGCTGCCTCTGCAGAGGGGAAGGACTTACATTCTTGCACTTAGCACAGGTCTTGGCAAACTTGTGCTCGTGGCAGGAGACACAGTAGAAGTCATCACCCTTGGGGAAGAAGCTCCCAGATCCAATCACTTGCTTGCACTGGCTGCAGGTGAAGCAGTCCTTGTGCCAGACCATCTTCTTGTACTCAACGTTTTGGTCTCCTACAACAGATAAAAATAACTCGTCCTGTGAGATTTCAGTGAAAACCCTTCCCCCTGTGCAGTGTAACATCTGTGGGCAAGACCTGTCCATAGCTATGCCCAGGATTCCAGGAATGCAGACTAGGGTAATTTCTGTATCTGATTCTAGCCAGGGCTTGCTAGGTTTTCTTAAATTAGTTATCTGCTGCCTGAGCCTTTTAGGACCTTGATTTACTGAGCAAAGCTTTTGGTAGAAATAATTTAAGACTGACATGAGAGTTAATTATCCACATGAGGGTTAATGGCAAAGCACCCTTTCAACACTTGAATAAAATAGGTGAGAGAAACAGTCAAAATTTACTATTCTGAGGTGCTCCAGCCTTCCACTGTGATGTGCAAACCCCCAACTGCAGCCTCCACAGCCTGATAAACCCCCTTGGTTATGCCCTGGAGCAGAATGTGGCCCTCAGACCCATCACTGGTACAGTACCTGCAATAATGGCCTTAAAGCAGCCCTTACACCTGGGTGCATCCTCAGCAGCAGTGCAGTTGCTGCACCAGACCTTGTTGTTCTCCCTCAGCATGAAGGGCTCGTTGACCAGGGACGTGTAGCACTTGAAGCAGCGGAAGCAGCTGTCGTGCCAGTAGCGGTTCTTGAAATGCAGCTCCTGCAATGAACAGGAAGGGAGGAATGGAGTGAGAAGCTTTTCTCTCCCCCTGAGCAGCCCTAAAGCCAAGCTCCTCTCTCACCAGCCTGGGCAGCAAAGGATGGATTTGTTGTTCCTAAGTTTGTCTGATTCAGTGGGTAGGGCCAGCGCTCCTCTTCAAGCACTTAAGAGAAGGACATCTAACCAAACTCACTGACACAATCACATTGACTTTGGGCTTCCAGGGGGGCAGAAGATGCTTCAAACCAAAAGCTTGGAGATTTGAAGTTCTGCAAGTTCTCGGGTTCTTACATTCCCTCTAGTTCAGGTGTACATTGTTATTGCCATAAACATTTATCTGGCCCTGAAGGTACAGGCTAATGACTTCAGTAACACCATATTTCTATAGATAAGCAACAAACCAATTTCCAGTTTTTGTGGAGATCAAAACAGTTTCAGGCTTGCAAATATTTGCAGGTCCTGCAGTTTGTGTTTCTTCATGTCCTGCCTGGTGTTAGAGTGTCTGAACATCAGAGATACTATTATAAATTAACATAAGGAAAAAATCCAGCAGAACTATCTTGCCATCCAACTGCTCTCAATATATATATATAGAAAGAACTCTTGATTTCTATCATGAAGCAATAGCCATCTGACAAACTGACAAAAATCAGACCTCAGTGCTTTGCCCAGAAGATGAGTTTTGCAGGCCCTATGCAGGCCAGCTCCCTGCCACTCTCTCTGCAGGGCAATTCAGCATTTGCAGCAGGTCATGTGGCTGGATCTAGACCCTGAAATGAGATCCTGTGCCCAAGCAGCCCTCCACGAGCACACCCCAGCACTGCTCTTTACCCAATGAGCACACAGCTGGCAGCCAGAGGACTCCAAAGAGCTGCTCAGAGCCTGACCAGAGCAAACAGGAGGGTGACCAGCCTCTGCCTCTCCTCCTCACCCACCGAGGAGCCCAGCACTGACCTTGGAGTCGGCCCCAATGGGTTTCTTGCACTCGATGCAGGTGTTGGCACAAAACTTGTCGAAGCACTTGACGCAGCAGTGCCGCCCCTCCTTCTGCACATACTTCTTGCCCTGCAGGGGGTCCCGGCAGTAGTGGCAGTCGAAGCGCTCAGACATGGTGCCCACGGTGTAGCTGCCAGGCCCTGCAAGAGCACAGCCATGAGGGGACAGCACTGAAGGGACAGGACTGAGGCCCTGACTGAAGCGCTCCAACATGGTGCCCACGGTGTAGCTGCCAGGCCCTGCAGGAGCACAGCCATGAGGGAACAGCACTGAGGGGACAGCCCTGAGGCCCTGACTGAAGCGCTCCAACATGGTGCCCACGGTGTAGCTGCCAGGCCCTGCAGGAGCACAGCCATGAGGGGACAGCATCGAGCCCCTGACAGCTGCTCCAACCTCCTGGGGCTGTGCAGATCAGTCAGAGGAACATGGCTCAGGAATGAGCATGTGGTGGCTCCTTGATAGGTAAAGGAGCTCCAGTAGAGGAGAGCAGAATCCCAAACCAGACTTCTCCCCATCCCTTTGTTAAGTGGAAGGATGCTAGGCTGGTTTATTTACGCGCTGCACATCAAGCAAGGGTAATGACACCTGACCACTCCCTGAGAGTCCCTTAGTTCATTACTGCAGGCCTCAGTGAGGTCCTGGCTGAGGCACCACATCACTTGTGTGCAGAAATCACCAACAAACACGAGCACAGTGGAATTGTTTCCATGTTTTCAGCCTGAACCCACAGCCAGCTGCAGCCCTCCAAGGCCTTTTGTGCTGCATAGTTGTGCAGCTTCCAGCTGCCTCTTTTCACCAGGCTTTCACATGTAAAATCATAAGGGGAAAAAAAAAATCTGCCTCCATGGAGAGATATTTTTCAGTTCACACCACCAAGGCTCTGCCAAGGTCTGATGTTCCACCACGGCCAGGGAGCTGTCAGTGGGTGTGGGGAATCTTGACTGGAGGATTTTCCACTTTGGCTCACATTTTCTCCCCAGACACCCATCCCTTCCTGCACTCCCAGTCTCCTGCTAATGGCTCCCTCCATTCCATGCGCCCTTCCTCAGCAGAAGCCACCAACACTCTTGCAAGGGGCTACAAGGGCTCTGTCAGGATTCAGAGAATCCTGGACTGGTTTGGGTTTGAAGGAACCCTAATCATCTTGTTCCAAGCTAGCACAGGGGTGCCAGCCACTACATCAGGTTGCTTAAAGCTGAATCCAACCTGGCCTGGAGCACTTCCAGGGAGAGAATACAAGAGTTACAGAAGCCCATGGAGTCCCACAGGGGCAGCTCCATCCCTGCCCCTGGTGCCCCCAGAGCCCCAGCACTGCAGAGCCCATTTCCCTGCACAGCCAACACACAGGGACACAGCCTTGAACCTTCTGCATCATCACCAGCCCGATGGGAAATGTGGCTGTGGTCTGGCAGCAGGGACTGCCAAGAGGAAATGTTCTCTCTTCCTGACAGAGGAAGGGAGGGAAAGGACAGAGTCAGGCCATACAAATTGCTGCTGCCTCCATCATGTGGCCTCACCTTGGACCACCCCACCCAGCCCTGGGGCTACCCTGGAGCCTGTTCCTCACAGAGCTCAGGGGTACAACAGTGCCCATTCCAGCTGTGCTGCTCCCAGCCCAGCACAATGTGCCTTTATACACCAAAGCTGTAGGAGTTCTGGGGTGCAGAGGGGGTGTGTCACTCCTGGCTGTGCCCTCACAACAAGGCAGGGTCAGTGGGACCCTGTTGGGCTCGCCCTTGGCTGCAGGATGCTCTTGGTCTGCCCTGTTAAGGCCTAAGGCTCACAGGATTTTCATGGACACTTGCCCACCCCTGTAATTCCACATGTTCCATCAGCTACAGGGCCCAGCCTCACCAGAGCCCTGCAGCACACCAGGACCAGCCCAACCCTGCTGGGTACAAAGCCAGAGGAGCCTGTACATGAACACTTTGCCATCACAGCAGAGCATCTGCTGCACCTGGGCCTAGGAAGAGTGGGACTCACAGTTACCTTGCAGGCTTTAAAATCCAGTGCCTTCACACTATCTCCTCTTTGTCACCCTCTCAATAACATAAGGCCAGAACAAGCTGAAGGATTTATGTTTCAGAGAGCAGGACAGAGAGCCCCAAAGAAAAGTTTCACACAGGGAGGCTGTAGCAGAGGTGGAGGCTCTGTTCACACACTATTCCTGCCCCTAAAATGGACAGAGGCAGGCTGGAGGCCGAGCTGGTAGGAAGTGTCCTTTGTGAAGGGGCCAAGGTCTGGAAATAATCCCTTGGCAAGGCCAGGGGATGCCATGTCCTGCTGACAACCACACCAGGGGCTTTGAGGTACCTGTTCAAGCAAATGAAACAAATAAACAGCTGGGAAACACGGAAACTATGTGAGCCACCAGCAGCTCTGCAGAGCTCTAGCAAGCAGGTGGGTTTTATTTGGAAGAAATGCAATTGCAGAGTCCAGGGCAAATGGTATTGAAATGTCCCTGATCTCAGGTTTAAGGTTGCTTTCAGCCTGAACACATAATCTCGAAAGCATGGCTCAGGGAGCAGCACAACCCCGTGTTCCCATGTAACACATCACCTGCTAATGTGAGACACATTTATCACAGCAGCTCTGCAGCTCCACAGGCAAATTAACACCAGGCTGGAGCCCCCAGAATGGGCTGTGCCAGCAGCTTCTGCCTCCCTCGTGCCATCTCACACACCAGAAAGCCCCTCCCATGCACAGGCAGGGGCATGAATTTGCTTCCAGCTTTTCCAGAGGCTTCCTGCCCTCAGCACTGAATTCCTGATCTGGAGCCAGGAGAAGCACCTCTGTCCCCTTGCCTGCAGTGAAGATGCAGGGTCCCATTGCCCCTGCAAATGTGCTGGCTGCTGGTGGGCTCTGCTCACCTGTGCCATGTCCAGAGCCCAGAGCAGCCACAGGAGCAGGACCAGCCCACCCAGGGCAGGGTGCACAAGAGCCCTGGAAGCCAACAGTGTGTGGCAGGGTGGAGCCCCAGACCAGCAGCAGCTGTGCTGGGACCACCAGATTATTTTCCCCAAATGGAGCAAACATCTGTGGACACTTCAGAGCTCAGCTACATTTAGTGTCCTACAGCTGGTCCCCTCAGCAGTCCTGTCCCCTCTCACAGAAGGTAAACAGAGCAGATATTTCTCATGCTCTGTATTAAAAAAATGTATTTCTAAAGCCTGCTTGGCAGCAGGTCATGGGTTTGGAGTTGTTTATCTCCTAAATAACCTGTTCACCCTCCAGCTGCACCAGGTCCCCACAGCACAATTTTCCAGAGCTTCCAGGTATATTAACCCTGGCCTGTCTTTACTGTCTGAAAAGTAGGCAAGTTATGAAACTAGGGGTACACTGGGTGCATGGAAAAATCATCACTTCCTTGGGTCTTTATTCAGTGCCCTCATCACCCCTTCCCATGCAGAAGATGGTGAGCACAGGGTAGGGATCCACACCAGGAGTACAACAGTGCTACAGCAACCCAAAACCAGGAAGAGCACTCACCAAACCACCACTAAAACCCAGAGCACTGAACCTCTGTGCTTCTTTTCACACTGCTGTGCTGAAAATGAGAGCAGTACATGCAGATGTTTTAGCTGGGAAGTCACTTGAGCACGAGTTTCTGTGGCTGTACCTTTACACCAGACTATGGTATCTCTGAGATGACAGCCTGGTCTCTTTTTTAGCCCCAGGAGAATCTCATAGCCTGAGGACATGCACTGATCCAAACCCCATGTCAGCCTGACACTGAGGCCATAAAATGGGATTTAGAAAGCAGAGGAAAAGCATGGACAGGCTGGAACTATTCCCCCTCCCAGGCATGTGCAGAGGATTGTTCTGCTGGAGAGAAGCAGGTGAAAACAGCAAGCACAGGCAGCTGGGGGGAGGGAAAAATGCAGAATGTGCCCATCCTTAAATAGCCTAGAGGACCCTCAATAAGATGGACAAAAATGCAGCCATACTTCCAGAAATGAATCTTGCTCTAAGCAAGGGATCCCTGCCCCACCAGCCCTGGCAGGGTGCTCTCTAAATGTAGCTCCCTGATGGATTTGGCTACAGCTGGAGGGCAGAAGGCCAGGCCAGTGGCCTTCTCAGATATCAGGGTATTTGGCACAAAGACCCACTGGAATACAACCCTAACATTTACCTGATCACAGAGGTGCCAGTTTGCCATTTGTCCCCTGAAAGCATCTTCTACTCCACAAAAACAGCCCTTGGACAGCCACACCGTCCATCCTTCAGAGACCTCAAACACTTGGGCCCCAGGGGCTTCCAAGGGGCACCAACACCAAGCAGCCACAGGGCTGACTGAGGGTCAGGGCCACCTCTGCACCCTGCAGCATGGCCAGCTTTGGGATGGAAAGGGAACAGACCTAAGAAGTGCCACCCCACAAAAACTGCTGCACCCACACAACCCCTGCCTCCTGCTGGGCTCCTGCATCACCCTGGGCTGCTTCATCCCAGTTCAGCCAAAAACCCAAAGCAGCATCACAGTGGTTTGCACAATAAATGGAACCAAAGCACTCAGGGAAGGAAGCTGAAGCACAGCTGATAAGCAAAGCACTTAGCACAGGCTATGTGTTAATGTCTCTGGGGAATATGTTTAAATGTGATAAACCACCAAGGAAGAACTTGAAGTGTAGTCTCTAAACACAACCAGAGAGACTCTACTTACACTTTACAGATTATTCTGCCACTTAAGAAAGAAGATGAGGTTGGAGTTGTTAACCCTCTGCCCTACACACTGTTGCATATGGAAGAAAAAGTGCTTTTTGATTCTACATTATTTTTATTTTTTCTCAGCAGACTGAGTACACAGCCCCACACTGCCAGGCACTGGCTACACCTGCCTGTTTCAGATCAGTGCTGGCAGCCCTGCTCTGTCACCTGAGTTACTATTCTCAGCATTCCTCTATGCAAGGTCGCATGGTTTGCTATAAATACCTGGGAAACCCTTAAAAGAAGGGTCCTGTTAATCCCAAATGCAAAGTGACACTCAGGACTGCACTGGCACAATGCCCTGGGCAACAAACATTTGCAAAGCCCAAGAAAAGAAAGAAAAGAAATCTCTTGTATGTTGTTTTTGCTAGGAGGGCTGAAAATACCAGAGCTGTGCTCTCCCACTGCCAGGCTGGGGCACGTGCGAGTCTCATACTCTATAATTCAAAAATCAATCTGTTGATAAAAGGAAAGCTTCTTTATTTAGAGCAAGAACAGCTCCAAGTTCCTCAGGCACTTGCCAAAAACATTCCCTACGGTCCTATTGCCACCATGTGTGAGCACATCCCAGTCATTACTAAATCCTCACAGTTCCCCAGGGAAGCAGGGACATGCCATTTATTAAAAATCACTGGCCCAGCCCTGCAAACACTTTCCCCAGGGATTGTCTTGGCACTCAGTGAAGGCTAACAAGGCACCACTGCCTCAAGTAAGGCTGAGCACTTCAGACAGTGTTTAAGCAACAAAGCCCAAACCTTTCAAAACAAAACTGCTCAGTAACTAACTCTGTGGCTGCATTCAGTTTTGCCCTTTGAGACTCCCCTGTTGTGTTCCCAGCTAAGCACTGATCTGCCCCACCTCAGCAGCTGGATGCTCTTCTCACACCCTGGTGCTCCCAGGGGCCAAAATGAGATTTCCTCCTGCTCTGGAGGGTCCAGCCCCACCCTGAGCAGGCACTGATACCCCCACAGCTGCCCTGGGGTTCCCAGTGGTCTGCAGGATCAGACACTATGCTGTGATTTTGGCAGCAGCAGTCCAACCTCAGCACCTGCTCAGAACACCCTGTAACATTTTATATCACAGCACAGCATCAAGTCTGTGAGCTCTTGCTCCAGGGAACATACCCTGAGGAAGATGAGAAATTAAAAATTACATAGCTGGGAGTGTAATGGAAGAATGCTATAGCATTGGTCAGTCTTGTGGGCTGAAGTTAAACATCTCACATCAAATGATGCCACAGAAGTCAGATTTTACTCACCATAGTGCCCTGCATAACATGTATGTGCAGCCCACCAGCAAATCCTGAGCAGTCACGTGCTGTGCAAGCAGCCTCAGGTGTGTGCCTCACCTGGGAAGGTGAGCAGGGAGCTGAGCAGCAAACTGTGCCTCTTCTGCCCAGCTTTGAGGAGGCTCTCTGCTCCCAAGTCTCAGGAGCACCCCTGGCTCCTGGTGTGCAGCAGCTGAGTTTGGTGCCACAGGAGCTGTGCCCACCCTGTCCCCAGCACATCCACCCTCGGGGCTGTGTCTCACCAAGAGACACCATGGCACTGCCTCTGTGCTTAGGGCTGTGAATGCACCCTGGATATGCACAAAAACAGCTGCTAAGAGGGAGATAGGCTTTCAAAATTCCCAAAGAGCTTCTGATTGTCTTCAGCTGCAGGGCTGGAGGAATGAGTCAGGATGGGAAGACACCCATCCTGACATGTAAAATATGATCTCAAGATTCCGGTGTTAATGGAAAAATTAACATTTTCCTATCACTGGTAAGGGTCAGCCCATCTGAACTAAAAGATAAACAGAGAAGAGGGACTAACCACAAGCTTCCCACCAGAGAAGAGAAGAGAAAACCATCTGGGTTTACACTGTGGTCTCCCCTCTGCCCTGAGTTTCTCTGCTCACTGCAATAAACTTGCTACAAGGAGGAGAATTGTCCCTCATTTTCACCAAGTCTTGCTCAAATAACAGCTGAGCCCCAGCCTTCCCACAGCAGCAGATACAAAAACATTTAAAATCCAATGGATTTTACAAAACAAACGAGGCCACCACCAGCACTGTGCTCCAGCATCAGTCTCCCACTCTTATCAGCCCATTTGCCATCAGGAGTTACAGCTGCAGATTGCTGAGATTTCAGTCTGCATTCAAAGTTATTTCTCTGCACAGGAGCCTTTTAGCAAAACCTTCCTCCCCATTCACCAGGTGTACTCCCCCAACACCTGGCAGCAAAGCCACTTTACCTGTGTGCCTGTGGAAAGCCATGGTCAGCAGCCCAAAGTCACCAGCAGCCCCTCAGGTAATGGAGTTCACAGGCTGATAAGGAGCTGCCCCATTTGATAACATATATTTAAATGGAGGCTATTAATATGGACAGGACTCCTACCAGATGTCCACTCCCCTCCCCAGAGATCTCAACCTTAATCCCCCTTGGAAATTCTTACCATTTTAGGTGATCTGAGGGAGAAGAATAGGATCCTGAGACCTCTAGGTCTCTGCAGGCAACAGTCAAATACCTGCCCAGCTACTCAGCACCCAAATTAGTCCCAAAGGCAGAATGAACTCATGAACTCGACCCCATGCTGGTACTATTTGGCCTTGGCTTTAGAGTGAGATTGTGTCTCGTAGCAGTCCTGAGCTAAATTACAGACCCAACACGAACACTGCTCTGCCATGGCTGAAGGGAAGAGATGATCACAGCCCTGTGAGGGCTGGGGGGGCTGCAGCCCCAGGAGCCAGCAAGGGCTGTCTTCTGGCCCAGAAAGGATGTGGCTGTACCCCAGAGGACTCAGCTGACAGCCCAGAAATACCAGCACATACATTCATGGGTGGGTTGGATTTGCTCTCAACATGGAGGTCATGCTGAAGTTTCAGTGCCAGTGAAACTGCCATTCCTGGTCCTTCCCCAGCTTTTCCTTAGGGAAGCTCGCAGCATTAACTGCTCAAAGGGAGCAAACCCCTGAAGAGCAGCACTTAGAAAGATGGGTGTGAGGATATGGGGCTTCTCTAGCATCTAGCATGGCTTTAGAGGCATTGACTTATGCCTCTGTCCTCTGGACTCAGGTGTCCCCAAAGCTCTCAGGAAGATCCCAGCTCCATGGCTCCAGCTGAGCTGTTTCCATCCAAGTTACAGCAGGAGGAGAGGGAGCTGTGGCTCGGGGTCCCTCCTGTGGGGACCCCCAGGCTACAGCAGCTCCACACTCACCCTGGGTTATGCAACTGCTGGGGACGCTCAGGGCTGGGGGCCAGGGAGGCCCAGCTGCTAATCCTGCCTCCCACTGACACACTGCACGGCCGTGGGAAAGTCACTGAACCTCCCTGACAGCCACTGGGAAGAGCCAATGTTTATCATTCCTTCCAGGGAACCCATAGTGGTGGTGTCTGGCCTCTGAAGAGCAGCCCTGCTACAGCCAGGAACATCTCTGCTTCCCAGGAGCTCCTCGGCCACACATGGACAGTCTCCAGCCTCAGCACTGGCCTTGGTGAGCCCCTGAACCTCCACACCCATCTTAGTCCTGCAGGCAGCACAAGCACAAGCTCCGCATCTCACCAGCATCCTGACATCTCCAAGTTTCCAACATGGCCTGGAAAAGGCCACTCTTGACAGCCATTCCAAAGAGCTCAGCATGGATCCACTGGTGCAGCAGATTGAGGCTGGGAAACGTGCTAAAATACTGATGCACTGCAACACTTTGGCGAGGAAAAACCCAATGTTATTCTGCCCCAGCTCATCTATAAACTGCAGCAAATTGTTTGCATAATTCAGATGGCAACAGGAACCCTAACAACTGGTATTTTCCTGTTCTAATCTTGCTGTGCACAGTGTAATATTTACAGACATGAGTTCATTTTTGGCAATGCACGTAGAGTTTGCACCATTAACCATTCTCATTCCTTTCCAGCTCCCTACACAAAGCCCTGGCACCCTCCCACCCAGCTGTCATTTCCTGCTTTCCCCAGAATGCCCAGGTATTCCCAGCAGAAGCCTTGGCTCCCATCCTGGCTGATGGAGCAGAGTCTCTGTGGGTGCCAGCAGCTGCCACGCCTCGAGCAGAGGTGGCTGCAGCCAGCAGCAGTTTGGCAGCTGCAGAGGGCTGTGGAGAGCAGGGATGGACACTTGGGTGTCATTTCATGTGCACAAACACACATGTGTCCACAGCACCACAACAGGCTTGGGCTGGAGCAGGGAGGAGAGGGAGAAGGTTTGGCCAAGAAACAGGAGGAAAACCCAGACGTGTGGATGCCTATGGAGCTCCCTGGCACAGCTCACTCTGCAAAGCCCAGAGAAGATTTTAATTAAAGGCCAATTCGTTTGAAT
>NW_005054456.1:1279633-1287715 GCF_000277835.1 Geospiza fortis
CAGGTAACTTTGGACAATTCCCTTTTCCTTCCCAAGACTCTCCTCATCCACACAAGCCCAGGTGATTAAACACAGAGGTGCTGCAGGTGTAGCACAAGTGCCAAGGAGAGACATCAGTGCCCCCTGAAACATGTCAAGGAGCAGACACCTCCAGGAGAGAGAGGGTGCCCCAGAATGGAGCTGTACCAGCCCTGCCTGAGCCCTTGTCTGTGCACCAGGCACCCACAGGTCCCAGAGGGAAGAGTGCTACAAATACACCAGTGAGTGCACAGCAGGCTTGGGATGTCATGTTTTTAACATTAAACCTGTCCTGTAGGTTTTCCAGGGAGCTGCCCTGGACACACTGATCCCACCCAACGGGTCTGACTGCAGAGCAGCATGGCTGGGCCATAGTGTCATCCACTGGGATAAACAAATGATTCACGTTGTGATTTCCAGAGTATTTTCTTGCCCTAAGAATCCTGCCAGAAAAGGTCTGGGTCTCTCAGCTTGCTCACACATCCTGCTGTCATTCAACAGGCAGAAACTCCTAAAGAGAGCTGTTCTAAGTCAAGCATTGATGAACTATTAGTCACCATGATCAAAGAAAGCAGCAGTAAATACCAACAGCAGAGCACCTGTGCACCTCCTAAAGTAATGCTGTGCCTCCTGCTTCCATACACGCTGCTGGCAGTGCACAGTGCACCTGCACAGAAGAGCACACTGCCATTCACCAGGCTCCCCAGGAAATGAGAGTCTCACATTGCTCCCTACCCTTCCTGTCTTGAGGGCAGATCAATTTTTTTTATTTTATTTGGATGTGTGTGTCTTCCCACAGCAAAGCACTCCTGGCCAACAGATCTCAGCTATAAACTTCCTTGGCTCTTCTGAGGCAGAAATAAAACAGCTTTTAAAAAACATTTCTTTGCTTGTTCTAGTATAAGGACAAAGTTTGCAGGAAGACCACCAATAAGACAGTTTGGTTTGAGAGGAGAGAGAACATAGATACAGCTTTCTCCAAGAAAAAGATCTTTGCAGCTGTAGCTGATCCATCAGAGAGACATAAGAGGCAGCAGTCCCCAAGGGCACAGAAATGCTGGACAGGTTTGGCACCAGGACTGGCACATGGGGCTGATCCAGCCTTTCAGTGCCAAGGGAAGTTTTTTGGGTCAGCTCTGAAGGTAGGGATAGAGCAATCTGGAACAGGTTTATAAGGAAGCAGATGCAGGGTGGGCAACATCCAGGAGCTCAGATAGAGTGTGAGTAGAAACAAAAGGCGGAAAAGAAGACAGGATAAGAAGAGGGGGAAAAAAGGGATAAGGGCGTAGCAATAGGAAGGAATGGTCAGAGATAACAGAGCTGGAAATAAACCCATCTCAGAAAAAGCAAAACCAGGAAGAGATATAAACCAAGTCCTTCCCCATCTGCCTCCATCCACAGGCTGGGCTGTTTCCAGGACTATTCCTGTGGCAGCTCCAAATTTATTTCCCTGCTGCCATCTGCTCTGTGGCTCCCCTCCACACACGCTCCTGACTGGCACTTCTTCCCTTCACCTGTTGCTGACATGGCAGAGCTCTCACTGCTGCTGGGAGCCAAGTGACACTGGGGCCTGAGGGAGTGTCAGTGCATAAATCAGGAGCTGCTTTGTACTCCTGAGGCTTTGTTCAGCTCCTGCTCCCCATGCTGTCTATGCCAGTGGGGTGGGATGCAGGGATCAAACAGCCCCATGGCAGCCCCAGGCTCCAGAGAAGACTGGGGAGAGAAGAGGCTGCAACAGATGCTGGGCAGAGCTGGTTTTGAATCAACTTCAAAATAAAGTCAATTTCCTCCTATCTCTGCTCCTCTTTCTTGCATTACAGATAAGATGCCAAGGCATCTTCCAGCACTAAGGATGCTGAGTGCCTGCTGTAGTCCCCACAGTTAGATTTAGACCCTCAGTGCAAACTCAAAAAGGAACAGCCCCAAAAGGCTGAAGACTTTTTAAAAACCTCTAAGAAAGACAGATGTCTTAGTCTTTAAATGCACTTGCTTAAACGTGAGCCGTGTTTCTCTTCCCAGCTCTGTCTGCCAAGTCCCTCTGCTGTGAGTGTGCAGGCAGTGAGATGGAGGCTCTGCAGGATGCCCACAGCCCCTCCATGGACTGCAAGGTGAAAACCACAGGTGTGAACATGTCCATGAAGGTCACACAACCCTGAAGGGAGACAAAGACTTCCTCTCCTCCTCTTGGGGGACAGGGCCACGTGTACTGCCAAGACTGGTCTGATTCAGAAGCCTCATAAGAGCAGAAGGCTTATAATTGAGCTAAAAATCTTCAAATACTGCATTTACCTCTTCCTCCCCAGCAGCCCTACAACTGTGTCACACACAGACCCAGCAAGCAGTGCTGTGATGACTCTCAGTCCCTTCTGCCAGGTGATGTGTCCTGGGAGGAGCCATGGGGCCAACCAGCTGCACCAGAACTCAGTTATTCCCCAGCCTATTACCCTAAAGCTTCACACTTGGGGCAGTGCAGCTCCTTAGGGCCATCTTGGCCAACTTTGGGTCTTTGTTCAAGTTCAGTTGCATTCATGGGCAGGGGGAATGACCAATGGAGTCAAACATGAGGCAAATATTTGCCAGTCACAGCTTTCCCCCTGTGGCTTAGCCCTGGCTTCAGAGCTGAGAAAAATAACTCAAGTCCCTGTCAAATAAATACCACAGTGATCCAGCCAGGCAGCACAGCAGTCTTTCCCAGGACAGATGAGGTGTGAGGAGCAGGCACAGCAATATAATCCTGCCATACCCACACAGTAAGTGCTCATGTCAGGGCTTCACCAAGCAGCTGAGTGAGCCATCACTGAAATAATATTTCACAGTGTCCAGCAGGCTCTCTGCACTTCCAGTAGCTCCCAGTTCCTTCTCATGGGCATAGCAGCTGGCTGGGCAGTGCTCAGAGTAAACAGCTCACTGTGGAGGTCATGGAAGGAAGTTCAGCTACTGGTTTGCTTCACTGTTTGAAAGCTGGGTCATTCTTTGGAAATCTACCCACTAGGAGTCAGAGATTAGCAGCTACCCAGACATCAGCCACAACACACTCTCCAGCACCCCCTGACACCATCCTGTGCTCATCCAACAGGACCTGGCTGCAAGGAGGACTCACAAGGTGGGTGCTGCAGGCTCTGCCCAAGGTCTTCCTCCAAAGCCTGGAAATGCTTTCTGTGTGATGTTTTCTAGCAAAATACCACATCCCCAGGAAGCTGCTGGGCAGATGGCTCTGCAGAACTCCAACCTCTGCCCACACAGGACAGGGGCCAGGCCAAATCCCCATACCAGCAGTGTTCTGTGGCACCAAGGAGCCTTGGTGTTTCCCCTTAGAGATCTTGGTTTTCAGGGGAGAAGAAAGGGCTGTTTGTGGATGGACTGTGATTCCGGCAAAACATTCTCCAGAAATTCAGCATGTGAGAGACACTGAGGATAGAAAACACCAGCTCAGGTAGTCAGAAAAGGGCAAAGCAAAAGCCCTCAGGAAAGGGCTGCCTGGCTAAGGGTGAAGACAGGCCACCTCTTTGATGAGGACGTGCCCTTCCAAGCATTGGCATGCCGGCTGGGAAGACTCCCTGGCATCCAGCACACCATCAAAGCACTGCCCAAACTTGGCACAGGCCACAGGGCCATGCCCTCAGCACTGATTTAGAGCTGACAGAGCCAGCACTGGCACATGCTTTAGCAGGAGAAGCAGCCCAACACCCTGGGCAGGACAGTCCCCTCGAGCAGGATCAACACTTGGCTGTCTGCACCCTCAGTTGTTAGCCAGAGCTGGTGGCTGGAGGGACCAGATCACCCTTGTTATGTGGCCATTTTAAAAATAACCTTTCCCAAAGCCCCACAGTGCATAACCCTGTGTCTGTCTCAGCTCCAGGAGCTGAAGGGATCAGCTTGCAGGGCTGATGGGTATTTTTGGGCACTCTGACTAATTGTCAGGACATATGCTGAGCATTCTTTACAAGGAAAAACAAAGCTGCAAAGTCTCCTCCAGCAAGGCCTAAGGGGTTGGATTAGTCACAAGAGTTATTTTCATAAACCTCTACTTTAGGAAGGTTTGATTTAACGTCCAACTTCAGATAAGTGCCATTTAAAATGGAAGAAGAGGTCAACTTCCTGGCACCCCAACACCCACCACAAAAGCCAGGCCAGGCTGGGCCACATTGCACAAGAAGGGCAGGAGAAGTGGAAACTCTTCACCTTGGAGTGGCTTCAGATTCACAACTGCTTCTTTGGCACCACATTAAATATTTGGCCAGCTGTGTCCCCCTTCCTCACTCCACTCTCAGGAGCTCCCAGCTCAGAGGCTGCAAAGACTCGATGTCAAAATCCTGAGAGGAGCAGACATCAGCCAGTTCTCACGAGTTTATTCACCATTAAAAAGACTTTGTTCTAAAAGCAACCTGTTTTGAGTGGGTTTCCTTGTTGCAGTTCCTCGCTGCTTCTGTCACCAACCTGAGCACCTCAGCAGATTTCACTCAGTGCCAGTTTCAGGCAGCACTCATCAGTTCACTCTCTCTAAGTCAGCAAACTAAGACAGCAAATAAAACACCTGTGTGCAACATCTCCACAACACCCTGGGACACACAGGCCAGGGCAGCCCACGTTTCCCAACCGCTTTGCTCTTCCTTTCACCCCAGAAGATCTTTGGGATGTTTGAAGCCCCACTGCTGTCTCAGCCCCTGGACTTGTGCTTTCCCCTTTCCCTGGTAAATATCAAACCTTGCTCTTCTCATTCAGCAGACACACTGCACCAGCAGCACACACATCTCAAGATGACAAGAGCTCTCTGAAGTCTTCACCAGTGCTCTCTGTACATTTTCCCCTGAGCTGCAGAGCAATTTCCACTGAGGATAAGTGTTGTCAATTCAATTTCTAATAACGGCATTAAAATGTATGAGCCATTTATCTGGAGTCAGGGATAATATTTTCAAAGTGCCTGTGTGATACAGGAATGTAAATCTCATTTTTCATAAAGTGATAAGGATCCTGGGTCTCTCTGGAAATATGTCAGATCAGAGCTGGGCAAGGACTACACAGGAAAGCTTCACCTGTGGGGCTGGTTAGAAAACATAGGCTCAAATGTTTAAAAAAAGGAAAAAATAGCTTTAAATCTTTCATCAGGGTTAGGTTTCAATTTCAGACAAAACCAGAGTCCCAGCCCAGAATGGTTTTCAGAGCCCTGCCCTGGTTTGTGGTATCCCAGCTGAGTGTCATTATCTGCAGGATAGAGAGGGATCTGCTGTTTTGGAGAGGGAAACAGGGGAATTCTCCTCCCCAACATACTCCCACTCCAGTTTTTTGGTAGCCTAGCAAAATTTCCTTTAGTGTCTTGGAAACATTAAGATCAGTACTTGGTAGGAGACAACTTGGGCCAAAGGAGGGTGGGGGGTGAGGTTACTGAAACTGCTAAATTTAATACCTTCATTTC
Organism: Geospiza fortis; assembly: GCF_000277835.1. Classification (NCBI taxonomy): domain Eukaryota; kingdom Metazoa; phylum Chordata; class Aves; order Passeriformes; family Thraupidae; genus Geospiza; species Geospiza fortis. The sequence goes on from NW_005054456.1 coordinate 1,285,065, forward strand.
CCCCCTCCACCAGGCCAGGGCATTCAGAGCCAAGGGAAGGGCTCCTCTCCTCTGCCAAGTGTCTCACAGCAGCTCTGCATGCTACTGCATTTCTACCAGTGCTGACTCTTGGGGCAATGGGCAAAGCCTGTGAGTGGGTACATTCACTAAACACAAACTTCAGAAAAAGAAAAGTGAGATACTTAAAAGAGTGTTTGATTTTAAACATAGAAATAAACCAACTGGAGCTGGTAAAAGTGCTTGTGTGTTTGATTAAGCCATCCCCTGCTCTGGGATGGATTCAGGCCCAAAAATTATTTTGTTTTCTTTCTCAAGTAGCAGAGAGACAATACATTCAGGGACGATGAGCAACACAGTCTGCAAAGAGAAACAGCCCTTCCCAACACAATCACTGCAAGCTCTGCAGCTACTGCCCACATCCAGCCATTAGAGGATGGGCTCTATGTGGGAAAAGCAGTGCTAATTGCACACAAATGCCAGAGAAAACTGTCAAAAAGCTAAACCAGATGTGAAACAGTGGTTTACTTTCTTTGAAAACCAGCTTGTGCAACTGCATTTCATGAGAGCCCACAAGCACCACGTCCCTCTGGGAATGCTGCAGGACAATGGGGAAAGGGTGAGGTTTCCAAATCATGGAGGGATTTCCTGCAACAGCAAGGACTCTGCTGTCCCTCTGGTAAGGTTTTACCCCTTGAGACACTCCCAACTGCGTTAGAAGGAAGCCTGGGAGGAGCCTTGCCTGCTTTGTGCCAGGGCTGAGTAAGGTTAGGCTTGGTCCTGGATCTGCAAAGAACAGCAGCAGGTTTAGTCACCCAGAGACAGCCAAAAGGCAAACACACCTTGGTACCAAGAAGGTGAAACACTGGGGGAGGATACAGGGAAGACCTGCAGGGATGCCTGTCCTGCTCCCAAATGTTAACATCCAGTGCTGCAGCCCACAGAAAAGAGGTGACACAAAGGAACATCAGACAAGCAGTGTCTCATCTCCAAAGAGGTGCTGAAAGCAGAAGATGAAATGCTGCACGTGGCATTTGTAGGTTTTAAAGTTTTTCAGCATCCTGCCCAGCTCAGGTCTGGGCAGTTTGGGGTGCTGGTGGCTGGGGCACAGAGTGTGCCATGCAGCAGGGTCACATGGACTCAAGGCCAGCCCCTGGGACAGCCCAGGCACACCAGAGCACTGCCCACCATGCAGCTGGAAAAGGTGAACTCATGTCTGTCTCACCCAGATCTCACTCAGCTCTAAGTCCCCACGTGAAAATCACCTTCTTTCAAACGCCAGACTGCTCCAAGCACCAGGCTCTCCTGAAGCCTCTGCCTGAAGCTGATGGCTGAATGCACTGGTGGCACTGAGAGCTGCCTGTCACGTTTTGGGATCATGTCACCAAAGCATTTCCCACATGGCTCCAGAAAGGAGCTGGAAAAAATCCACCCACAGCCTTGGAAGGGACTTGCAAGAACACATAATTTACAGATCTCTCATGACTGCAAAATTATAATAAAAGACTTCCAAAATACAAAATACCCCTGCTGAAACCAATCTCTTTTTATAGATGCAACCTCCATCCCTTGTTTCAGAAAGCTATGAAGTTAATCCAAAAAAAGGATCATGTTTTTTCATCATGTGAGTAGGTTCACAGATCACTTTTCAGGGGCTCAGCTTTTGTTTGTATTTGTGCTGTTGATAATTGTTTCCTGTTTTCACTCACTGGTAATTATGTCCTAAAAGATTTGCTGAAATCCATCAGCGGGCCTCTGGTAAGGGGCTCATGCATTGTTTCATCAAGACAGGTGATATTCTCAGGTATTTCTACACAACTTCATGTATTTGATAATTCAGCAATGGGGAGCAAAACCCAAGCAGAGATGACTGCCACAGCTTTGTCAGCCTCCCCCTGCAGCACCATGTGCAGAGGGACAGGCAGTGCTTCCTCCTATAGACAGAACTTTTCAGTTAAAAGTTGTACTTCTTCAGAAAGTGTGAGTCCATTGAATGGAGTGCATCTGGAAACATCTCTGTCCTAGCAGAGAAAGGTACAGGGTGATCCAGGAGCCCTTCCAGGGCTGCCAGGGGACTGAGAGCAGCAGAGCCTCCTTATCCTGCCTCTCTCAGGCACAGCTGGCATTCCACCAGAGCCCCCTCCATCATCCCAGAAATGCCATCTCTGCTCCCACAGTGCCCTGGCAGCAGGTGACTCCAAAATTCCAGTCCTGACCTGCTTAAACTGGGGACATTTCAGGGCAAAATGATGCCAGAGCCCAAATGTTCCATCTCCTGCCCCAGGTATATTGCAGAAGAGGGGGAGGTTTTTCCAAGCCCTTGCTCCAGCCCCTGGAGCAGCAGGGAGAGGCTTGGCCTGTCAGTGCTCCTGCCTAAGCAGCTGCTGAGAGCCAACCCTCACCTATAGGTCAAGCATCTCAGTTTCCCCACAATCCTTTCCCAGGGAGAAGTTTCCAGAATAGGGGAGACGGCAGAGAAGGCACCTTTGCAGCACCTGAACCCATCCCCAAGGCTCTCCATCCCCCAGTCCCATGAGGAATGTCACTGCCACACTTCCAGGAATTGTAAAAGCCCTGTCTCAGCAGCCAGCTTCACGAAGCATCTCCTGCAGGATCTCATTGACAAGGCAAAAGCTGTTTGGCTGTGCAGCTCC